>NC_092278.1:23248042-23548042 GCF_036320965.1 Panulirus ornatus
AATTTGGAATACGTGGTTAGGTTAGGTTCAATCACATTGCGTAATTTGGTTATATAAAAACGATTAGGTTATTTGGAATACGTGGTTAGGTTAGGTTCAATCACATTGCGTAATTTGGTTATATAAAGACGATTAGGTTATGTGTAAGGAAGGAAAAATAACGTTAAAAAAACATTAGACAATAGAACCTTCCAACAGATGAGTTAAGAGTGGAGTCCTTACACAGGCCGAACTGGCAATTCTCGTCGCTTTTGGCGAGATTTATCGGCCTTACGAGGTCACATGACTTACAGGGTTTCCCCGAGGATGAGCTGCTCTACCTTGGTCGGAGGTGAGGTATCAAAACCTACACACAATCGCCATGAAAAGAAGGAGCAGCGGGGGAAGATGTTCGCTGGGGCAGGGCATGGCTTGACGGAATGTCTGGAGGCTTAGCAAGGCTTCAGCGTAACTATAGGGTACTCCAGGCCTCCTGCTGTGTTTCTAAATCTTATGCTACGATTTTTGGAGATAAAGATTTATAGGAGGACAAAAATGGACATGACTGTAATACATGTCTACCATTAACAGCAGGCCCACTTCGTTCCAATACTCGGACCACTTCCCTCTAAAACCATCCAATTTATCCCCAAAACCAATATATATATATATATATATATATATATATATATATATATATATATATATATATATATATATATATATATATCATTCGTTGTGATTTCATTTTTTAATGATTCGGTGTTAAATATATGGCTATTCTTAGCTAATTCTTTTCATTAAGCAACTGTATTTCAAACCATTTCCGAGAAGCTACAGATCTACTACTAATAAACATACCATCTACTGACAGACGTAATTTATTTGTGTAGCTTGTTTCATCCACGTTTATAGATATTTAGTATAGTTTACGATAAGTCGCATACCGACATTGTAATATAAGACGTCCTATATTTCACCTAACCTAACCTAACCTAATTTTGGCGTTACATCTTCTAATGTACCCACATACTTGGATATTATTGTGAAAATAACTAGCAAATATCACAATTATGAAAATAATTGCACATGAAGCTAATGTATACGGAAATTATGACGAACCAGCAGTGCCGAGAAATAATACTGGTAGATTGTAATGATTATTAGAGTTGATAGAGATCACCACCACGTAATATCATGTCATCTGGCCAGTCATTCTTGTCTAGTGCCTTGGCTTTACCGGATTCCTCACAAGCAAGGGTTTACCACCATTAGAAGTCAATTATCACTGCTAATCCTCGTTCCAGGAAAGGTCAGGAATACTAATAAAGTCACAGTTGCCCTGGGGACAGTTACTGATGACTGTTCGGCAATCTGCTTTGAAAATCGACAATTTACTACATCTCATGGCATATGAAAGCAAAATATAGGTTTCCATGAAAATTTCCGTCATGCATTGTGAGAAAAAGAGGGCAAATAGACGGAATAAGCAATAAATCTGGTTACCTGAGGTTGTAACGTCGCGCCAAATCCCTCCTCGCTAGTCCCGGTTGGAGCCGCCAGATGGTGCGCATCTCAGTGGCGTGCCGGGAGCAAATTTGGGTGTCGTGTGCAGAATCAGCTGGCCTTTATCACATGGATCATATATGCAATATGCATTATGCAGGGCAAACGTAAATGCTTGTTGAATTATTATCGAACACCTAAATGTTTGCAGAAACTTCGATGAGTGGGTTTTGAAATGTTGCGGACTTTTAGCCCTGCTTTATATCATGATTGTTCCTTCATTGTGTATTTGCTTTTGTTCATTTATATTTTTTGGGATATTATATGTTAGCACAGTATGTACTTCAACAGTTGTTCTTTCCTTTTTATACGGTTGGAACGGGCCAGATACCAACATTTCCTTAAACTTATGGCAATTTCTTAAGAGGTCCAATCCCTCGTCCTCTATCTTAACTCTCGTATATCCCTTTGGCTAAAATGGATGAGATCTCATCCCTATTGTATGTTGATCCCACAGCAACATTATCATGTGCATTTTCTCTTTGATCCTTTTTCCATTTTAATAAATAGTGTCCAGGTGCATTTACCCCCTTCTCCACATTCTTGAACTTTACGTCCTTTTGCCTAATTTGGTTTTTTCATCTTTTATTTGTTCTTTGTTTTTCTTTTTTTCTCCCTGTGATGAAGACCCTATTGAAATTCACTTTATGTTTCCTAACCTGCATCACCTAGCAAGATTATTTTAAACTGAATACAATTAAAACTGCTCATCCCCTCGCGTCTTGATTACTTATAGCCACCAATTCTTTTTTATAACAAAACTGAATTCAACGTCTCTGTGGCATTTAGACTAGTCTTGAAATCATCTTTCTTTATTTTGTCACCTTTCCTCTTTATCTGAAATATGATCTTCCAGTTCATAAATCACCTGTAACTTACATCAATCAACCTATTGCACACTAGTCTTACTAATTCTGTTGCCATCCACCTTTCTGCTAAATCTTACAATCTTGACTCATCATCCTCAATGTCTCTGGGTTTCTCTGAAATCTCCCTCTTTGCTTACAAGTAATGATCCTCTAAGCTCTCCAGCATAGCTTTTCCTGATTGTTTTCTCTCTGATGGTGCACATCATGCTACCTACAACTTTGCCTAAACCCCTGTCCGGAGGTCACTCTTCTGCTGCATCAGTCTTGATGCTTTGAGTCTGTTGAGGAACGGCACCTGATCCTCCTCTCTGCCTATCATTATTATTTCCTGCATTGTGTTCAGAGCATTTATTTTTGTCAAACAATCTCTCAAACTGTCATACCTGCATGTGTTGCTCAGCAAGTGAGGCAAGGTTTGGTATACTCTAATAATGTATAACAGTGAAAGATGCATCTGCAAAAAAATTACTGATGTATTACTAGCAAATCAGGAAGTTTCTCAGAGATGTATCTGTAGTTAGAGAATCAGATGGATGTATATGGAAATATGAAGGGCGAAAGTACTGGAATACTGGAGCGGCATACATGTATCGAAAAAGTGAATATGAATTCAAAACAACTAACTACTGCAGCAGTGAATGCAAGCATTTATACTGGAAGGTTATTGGTAAATTAGGAGGGCAAGGTGCAGAATTATGTGTAAGAGGTAAGAGTGGAAGAATTGTAGAAATAATCTGTACGAACTAATCCTCCTATTATCAGGCTGGAGATGGAATACAAGATATTTAATGACTTTAAATGTAGACTAACATTCTGAAAGTTTAGTGAAGAGAATTCCCACATAAATGTGACAGGAGTAAAGACATCAGTGTCTGGATAAGATTCTATTTGTTCCATTCTTCTCTAAATCCCAAAATGTTAGGTAAACCAGCCATACCTGTGCAATGAATTGTTATGCAAATGTACCACAAATACCATGCAAGGTAACATGTTGCATGTACTGCCCTGCTATCAAGTGTCATTAAGGGCAATATCAATACAAAGAATTTGAGGAGAAAATAGCAGAGATCAAAGGTAGATTAACTAATTTTACATGTTAAAAATTAAAAAGATGACCTCTGCCTTCAATACTTTATTCATAAATATGCTATGAATATGAAATTCTCTTAGTTTTCATCTAAGAGTTGATGAATCATGAGGTTGAAACAAGGAAACAAACTGAAGCTTGCAATACATATCCAACTTTCTTTTTCCTTATTATATAATATAGTGGTAAGAAAATAACTGAGTAAAATCTTTTGTTTCTCTATCAGGTGCTCACTAACAAAGAATGAACACCAACATATTTCATATACATAAGGATTTTAACTGTACAACTTTTACTAAACACTGAAATAAGCATTTATTACAAAATCTCTGACTAATATAACCAATCTTCATGCAATAATCACTGTACATAATTTAATACATCCTCCTATTTGTCAACTACAGTACTCCTCAGCCTTTGAGAAACAAACTAGCATTTGCATTAAATATCACATAGCTTGGAGACTTTGGTTTGCAAACTTCACTATAAAAAGTATGACAAAATTGAGCAAGTTCCAATTATATCATCTGCTTTTTACCAGCAAATCAAACTAATGTACCGACCAATGAAACATATATTCTGCAATCAATTACCTATTGTGGTACAAAGATATTATCTGACTAAACTCAACAAAGACTTGAACACTGTTCATTTTTTACAATGTACCTAAAGCATTAAGTTCTATAAACCACAATATGTCAGCTTACATTAGAGGATGGGAGCTCATGGATGTATGGTGCTGGACGTAGAAAGTGATATATAAATAGTTTAAATAAATAACTTTAATATATAAATGTCCTTTAAAAAATTACATTTCACAGCTATCTCGGTCACTTAAATACATAATTTCTTAACTTTCTAGAAGATTAGAAAATTTCACCTTAAAATGCAGATCCATTCACAGTGCATGCACTTTATCATCCAAATAGTCAGTCATGAGGCATTATGTAACATCATTGTACACTTTTCACAGTCTCTACCATCACCACCCTAGTTTATGAAGTCCTTCTCTTAAGGTCTGAGGGTAGTCTTCCTTCTCCAAATAAGAAGAGGCAAATTCGATCGACAATGAGAGACAGAGCAAAGTCCGCCACGAGGACCTTCACCAGGATGATGCGATACTGTTGCAAAAATAAATTTATTAGCAAACAAAGGACTATAACTTAATACTAACAGTGCTATTATGTGAGAAATTCAGGTAGTTAAGGAACCAATGAGGGATATCTATACATTCAAATAAAGCTCCAGATTCCTGAAAAATGTTTTAATTTTCTTAACTATCCTAAGAAGGTAAGCTATATGGACACATACTTTTCCATACCAAATTGTCCTTCCCATCTTAACAAAGTATTGTCAGGAACAATGAAACAAATGGGTTCAGTAGCACATATCATCGTCCTGTGTAATGTGCTGAAACTAGTCTTTCATCCACAACTAAGCCCCATCGATCACTCAATGATGTACATTGCATCATATGTCCTAGTTCTGACCATAAAGAAATGTCAAACCCTGTACAAAACATCAATTCAGTTTGTTCTATCAAAGGTAAACCTCTCAAACTCCTGGTTGTTTTATCCCAATGCCCTAAAAACTCCATTACTCCATCCCTTTATCTCCTCCTTGAGCTCCCCTCTCTCTTGTTCACTATGCTTTCAACATCATATTATTTTATTGGTTTCTATTCACTCATCCTCTACACATGCCTCAACAATTTTACATACCTTTGATTGGCCCTCTCATCCAGATTAAACTTACAACCAAAGCATTCAGGGGAAAATGTCATTTTTTACATAATCAATCTGAGAACACCACATAATGTCATTTGGCATTTAATTTCCAGGAGATCCACTTTCTTTTACTTTACATTCTAGCCCCAAGACTCTCATTGTAAAACAATGTTAGGACTACTACTCTTCACATATACTCATCTTTGCCAATGAGTTTTCCTTTTATGCATACTCCTTAATGCACCAGAGATCTTAACCCCTCTATCAAATCAGTGACGAACTTCAGCCTGCACGGGTCCATTTGCTGTCATGTTAAATCCCAGAAGCCTCGTGTATTCCACATCATCAATCCAGGTCCTTCCCAATGAGCCTCACTCTCAAGCCATCCTGTCTCAACCCACCATTTCAACTCATTCCCTTACTTTTGATTACTTTAACTTTCAATGTTTTCTCTTGCACAACCTCCCAAACATCATCATCAGCATTTGGAATTTTCCCTGGATTTGCCACCATGGGTATTTCATTCACAAAGGAAAAAATTTCCTTGCCTTTGTGAATGACATAGCCATGGTGGGAGATCCAAGGCTATGTCATTCAAGAAGAGCATCTGATTTAGTTTAATTAGAAGAAAAAAGAAATAGTAAAATATTACTATCAATAAATTTGTTTTGTTCACGTATAAATAAGTGCTGAAAAAAATGTTTGCCGTGTTATTGGTTCCTGATGCTACTTTACTGATGCACAGAAAATGAACTCCTGAATTTACTGTAACCAAAGTCTCAAAGAAAAGAAAAAATGGGACTACTGAAAAAGGAAAAGAGGTTAAACATTCTTACCTTCAATACACGTACTGTTAAAACTGATATGCTTATACACATGTATTGTTAAAATTGATACAATACAACTTTATCTTGCAACCCCATCACATTCTTCTATTCACGAAATTGATCTCAAGCAAAATAATTAATTCTAATAAAATATGATACACCCGCATTAAAAAAAAAAAAAAATGGAGAAAAAGGTTAAACTTCGTTTACTAATTTAAACATGCACCAAAATTTCTTCCCATCACCAATACATCTATTAACCGGTGGGTCTATTTACCCTAAAGGGGAGATTGAAAAGTCATATTTAAGTAGGGGGAAGGTTATGAAACTTACTGGAAACCACTGAGGAGTTTAACTCATTCTATCTACCAAAGATACCCTAGACTAGTGTGATAAAACTCTTAAATACCATCTTTGGTATACCTCTTGATCTTTTTTTAAATTCAATAAACTAGAAAAAGTATCACAAAAAAAATCCTATCAGAGTGTAAAGAAGGAAAAATAAAATTAAGGAAATTGGAAGTTTTAATTACGAGACCTGAATTATGTGCTTACATTCATAACTGCAACATATGATCACAAAGCTTAAAAAAGAAATGTTACTGTTCTAAATCCAGGCTATGGCTAAGTGCATGCAAGCAAAAGATCTGAGAAAAATTATAAGTAATGAATACCAAAATAGATATACTACTTTTGGCTTGTGAAAATACAGATTATCATACCTCAGGTGGAAAATCAACAATTTCAAACTGTTGAGCAAACTCTGGTACTATGCCCACAGCAAGAGCCAAAATGACACCCCCCGAGCCAAGGAGGCTATAGAGAAGAGCCTTATTCTCTAAAAGACTCTCCATGAAGGGGTGACCCTGGAAAAATCATATATCAAATTACTAAGAATAACTTGGATGACAATGAAACAGTTACAACAATAACTCTTTATCTGTAATCAAAGACAGTAATAGTCATCACGAAAATTAGATATGAGCCTCTACAAACACTACACTAGACCTGTCCTCAGTCAGTGGCCTGTTAAGGGTGAGGCACTAAAGAATAAGAAGCAACACTGCCGAGTTTTTTAGTTGTGGAGACTTTGTTGCAGTGGCCAACCCTATGAGAGAGTTCCAATTGGAACAGGCATCAGAGATGTAAATAGACAGATAGAATCAAAGAACTATTAATATAATTCACCTTCCATAATTTACCAAATCTTATGACACATCTATACTGAAACACTCTCTCTTGTCTAATGCACGTGAAAAGGCTATGCAGAAATTGTCATGAGTATCACTGTTATCCTAATTTCTTCATGAGTTATAAAACATAATCATACATAAAAAGCCTTATAATGCAACACTTGAAAAGGTACTAATGATAAATTTTAACCAATCGCTATTCACACAATTTCTAGCTATCAAATATTGGTATATACCTTCAGCCATAAAATGTAAGCAAAATCTGCAAAAGGTATCACAGACTACTAACATCCTCCATCATCCTATCTCTCCCTAGCAAGCAAAAGATGGCACCTTTCCATAAAAATGAGCAACAAGTGTGTCCTCTACCCTGTCTATAATCATAAATGAATCTTTATGACTAAACACCTGCTTTAGCAACTGCACAAGGAGCAGAGGATGCACATGCATGTAATCTATGGCCAAACAATGTGTGTGTAGGGGTTAGTCATCAGCTCATTTGACATCTTTGTTAAAAAACTCTTGCATATCATGAATGCACCTTAACATAATATGAGATATCATTCAAAGACACATCATGATTGTGGGAAAAAAGTCTCTTGGAAAGATACAGAATATTCATTTCGGGAAAAGGAAAGTCATTATATGCGCAGGTAATCTAACACTTTTTAAATATTCATTTTGCAACTTCAAGGCCAAGTATCATTCTCAGCAGACTGTATATGATAAAGTTAGCCTACAAAACTAGTACATCACTTCCTTTATACCCAAACGCCACTCCTGCCTTACCAAGGTTGCACCAGGAAAATGAACAATGGCCTCCTTTGCACACACACCCTCCCTATCTATCATAAATAATACACAGAAGTCATATCCTACTGTCCAAAGCTGAGCTTTGGAGACTATTTTGAGGTTTCCTTTGATCACTTCATAAGCCCTGGTTCAACTGAATGACAGCACAATGCCTTGACAAAACTTAATGGTCCAATTCATTCTGCCTCAAAACCTCATGAATGTTCAGGTCCCAGTGCCCTAAAGCTTCCTTCATTCCATTCATTCCCTCTTGGTCTCCCCCTATGCTATGCTCCCATCACTTCTGACATAAAGATCCCAATGATCTGTCTTTCTTAATGCATCCTCTCCATTTGTCCATACCATTTCAGTGCATCTAGGTGGCCCTCTCAATCAGACTGTACTTCTCTCTTTAAATTGCCATTTCTTACTGCATCAACTCGCCTCATCCCACATATTTCCACTCATTCAACTCCAAAATGTTCACTTTTTTCTTTAGCGCTCAAGGTCTAAGACACATCTATACAGAAATGTCAAGACTACTATACCTCCTGATACCAATTTTGCCCCAAAAGACACTGATTTACCCTTCCACATGCTCCATAATGCACCCAGAACCTAGTCCTCCTCTAACATTCCATGACTCTTCAGTCCAAAGGTTCCAACAACTGCTATTTCTAATCAGAGGTATTCAAAGCACTCCACTTCCTCCAGCTCAATCTTACACTCACACCATTCTGTCTCATCTGACTACTGCTCGTCGTTATCTTCATTTTGTTCACATTTGCTTTCAAGTTCCTCCTTTCACACATATTAAATTCTGTCACCAGCTTCTGAAGTCTGCCACCAGAACTGTATCTGCAGCAAACAGCATATCATTTGCCTAAAGACCCCCAGCATACCAAAGAGATTTAACAGCCATAAAAACATTACACATCCTTGATGCACACCCATCTTCACTAAGAATCACTTACCCTCCCTTCCTATTCACATAAGTGCCTTGTCTCCCAGAAAAGTGACAGTTTACTGTTTTATTTATTTTTTTTTGAAAAAAAAAAAAAAAAAAAAAAAAAAAAAAAAAAAACTTTGTCGCTGTCTCCCGCGTTTGCGAGGTAGCACAAGGAAACAGACGAAAGAAATGGCCCAACCCCCCCCCCCCCCATACACATGTATATACATACGTCCACACACGCAAATATACATACCTACACAGCTTTCCATGGTTTACCCCAGACGCTTCACATGCCTTGATTCAATCCACTAACAGCACGTCAACCCCGGTATACCACATCGCTCCAATTCACTCTATTCCTTGCCCTCCTTTCACCCTCCTGCATGTTCAGGCCCCGATCACACAAAATCTTTTTCACTCCATCTTTCCACCTCCAATTTGGTCTCCCTCTTCTCCTCGTTCCCTCCACCTCCGACACATATATCCTCTTGATCAATCTTTCCTCACTCATTCTCTCCATGTGCCCAAACCACTTCAAAACACCCTCTTCTGCTCTCTCAACCACGCTCTTTTTATTTCCACACATCTCTCTTACCCTTACGTTACTCACTCAATCAAACCACCTCACACCACACATTGTCCTCAAACATCTCATTTCCAGCACATCCATCCTCCTGCGCACAACTCTATCCATAGCCCACGCCTCGCAACCATACAACATTGTTGGAACCACTATTCCTTCAAACATACCCATTTTTGCTTTCCGAGATAATGTTCTCGACTTCCACACATTCTTCAAGGCCCCCAGAATTTTCGCCCCCTCCCCCACCCTATGATCCACTTCCGCTTCCATGGTTCCATCCGCTGCCAGATCCACTCCCAGATATCTAAAACACTTCACTTCCTCCAGTTTTTCTCCATTCAAACTCACCTCCCAATTGACTTGACCCTCAACCCTACTGTACCTAATAACCTTGCTCTTATTCACATTTACTCTTAACTTTCTTCTTCCACACACTTTACCAAACTCAGTCACCAGCTTCTGCAGTTTCTCACATGAATCAGCCACCAGCGCTGTATCATCAGCGAACAACAACTGACTCACTTCCCAAGCTCTCTCATCCCCAACAGACTTCATACTTGCCCCTCTTTCTAAAACTCTTGCATTTACCTCCCTAACAACCCCATCCATAAACAAATTAAACAACCATGGAGACATCACACACCCCTGCCACAAACCTACATTCACTGAGAACCAATCACTTTCCTCTCTTCCTACACGTACACATGCCTTACATCCTCGATAAAAACTTTTCACTGCTTCTAACAACTTTCCTCCCACACCATATATATTCTTAATACCTTCCACAGAGCATCTCTATCAACTCTATCATATGCCTTCTCCAGATCTATAAATGCTACATACAAATCCATTTGCTTTTCTAAGTATTTCTCACATACATTTTTCATATTTGAACACCATTTTTCACAATAATGAAGTAATGCCAGGAACAGATGAATAACAGCCTCATTTGCTAACATTCACCCCTAGCTGTCATGTATAAACCAAAATTAGTCCCCCATCCACAGTCAAGCCCCACAGAACATTTCATAATTTCTGCTTACAACACCATTAACTTTAGTTTGATACTGAACACTTGATCAGCTATACTTTTTCATTAATATTGCAAAACATATTGAATTGTGACTAAGAAAATGCACTTACCCGATAATTTATTGCAAATGTGGATATTTGTAGTGTCATAGAGATTACATACACTGTACTATTCAGCAAACTTGGTTCAAATTCTTTTTCTAGGTCAACATACTTCTCCCTGAAAAAAGTTTAAACACCAATCAAAATGACCATACTTAATTTGCATTGATAAAAACTTCAATAAACAGACAGAAAATTTAACCCCTACAAACATCTTAATCTCTTCAAATACAATACCATTAGTAATGTTCTTACCCTCTTCAATCACATATTCTTTCAAGTTCTTCAGTTCTAAAGATAAACATATGAACAAAATGAATGTTTAGCTTAAACAGTAACTCACTTTGGAGGTGACCATTCATTAGCTTGCTTAACAAGGAATACAAGGCAGGTAAAGTGAACGGCAAACTGAAGTAGCACCGTCATGATTGTATACACGTTGAAAATATTTGGTAGTGGCCGTTCTTTACTGAGAATCTTCAATGGCTGGAAGATGATATTTTCAGTAGTCTTTAGAATAGAGCAAGGTAATACTAAATAATGCATCACAAATGAAAGATTCAGCTGTAATTAATATCCACTAACCAGAAGATAAAAGTGATGCATCTAAAAGACATCTTTGGTAAATTCATATTTAAAGGGGGCACTGTCCTTGAAGTGCAAGCGCTAGTTAATAACAAAATCCATTAAAACTGATTACTTTCAAACTAACCTAGGACCTAGTCATGACTTAGTAACAATACCATGTGGCTCAAAATGTGATCTCTTTCAGTAAATTTCCAGAGTTTGATTCTTTATTAAATGGCTTCAAGTTATTATGGCTACACCTTAACACACAGTGAATAATAATGGCTTACTTCTGAAATGTTTTGAAGCAGTGCAATGTGAAGAAAAATAAGTTACAGATTTTCAAGAAGAACCACAAAACATTAGTCTTTATGTTACCTTTGACCTGGAAATAAATAAGAAGCATGCTGCAAGTAGCAGTCCCTGAAGTGTAGCTTGATAATCTGAGAACTTGATACCATCAAGGTAGAGGACAGATTGAGAGTAAGCCAAAATAAGTGCATTTAGGGCCAGGATCTTGAACATCTGCAGTGTAGTAACTAAGGTACATCGTCCCTGCTTGATAATGTGGCATACTGTATGGATAACACAGACACATTTGGGGAAGAATTAATCAATAAGTATTAATGGGGTAACCTACTGTGGAAAAATTTCCACATTAAAATTTCCACCCAGCTTTAAAACTTCAAAACAATTATATTTTTTCTGAATTTACATGATATCTAAATATCAGCAGCCTGATGTGGCTTTTCTATCTGTATCTCCGATGTCTATTACATCCAGGAACTCCCATCAATGGAGTGGTCACAGTACAAGCCTCTGCTTATCCCTTGCATAAACCATTCCTTGCATTCTTCCCCCATTTCTTACCCTCCAGTACTGGTACTCTTAAAAGGCAGCATTAACTTTATGTAAACTTCTCTCTAAGACCATGACATTAGGTTGTAAAAAAAAAAAAAAGGGAGAAACAATGACAAAAGAATCTGGTAAATCCTGTAAACCCTTAATGGCTTTAGAGCTGTGGACACAGACAGCCTATTCATTCCAAGCATCAAAATCCATATTTTGCCCAAAGACTCTTGAGCAGAAAGCTTTCAACTTTAAACCTAAGAAAGCTTTCAACTTTAAACCTAAGATTTCTTTTGATATAGGACCTTTAAATCTTATACTACACTTGAAATATAATATCTACGCAAAATACTACCTACGGCATTACAGTTTCATTCATAAGACGTTATCATGTCTTAAAAACTAGTTTTGAATAACATACTATTGATTTACAAATGGTTCTATTTCCCATTTCAGTTTTTCTTCCTGATTATCCAAAACCAATGACAATTAGTTTTGACATACTGTAGGCAATGTAATATATCAAAAACATTTTGGAAACAATATCTTGAATGTAAAATCTTTCTGCAATATTCAAATCACAATAAAGAAACTTCAATAAGATCATAAAAAAAGCCCCTCATTTTAAGACAGCATCCACGCCCATGTACTAACCACACTGTATTGAAGAAAGTTTAGACGTAAAGGGAGCAGCTATTGAGGCATCTCCCAGCTTTACCATAGGATTACTTTCTTCCTCTATTTCCTGAAGAAGTTTCTGCAATTGAGCCTGAGTCTTTATAACTTGTTCCTGTAAGAGTTAATGAACAGGTCACACTCAACACATAAATTTACAATCACATCTTTTTTTTTTTTTTGACAAGATTTTACTCTGCCCCTCTGTCTAACATCTGATTGCATATGAACACCAAACCACTACTCAAATACTGAATAAATCTTCTAAATCAACTGTCCTTATTCAATCATGTCTTTAACTGTGTATATACCTTCTTTTACCAAATCAATTAAATAAAAAAAGCTGCATTCCTTAACAAGAGGCTTAAATGTCTGAATTCAATCAAAAGACACATGTCAAATATATTCTTACAGAATAAGACAAGTGTACCTAAAGGAAACACTCTGTGACTTCATCTAAAGAAATGTGATATTCCAAGAATTCCATCACAAAATGCACAAAAACCAAAAATAATTTCCTTCATGAAATGACAAATGACAAATTAGCATTCAAAAGTTAATATACAGGTAATTATATTATTGCTTTTATGTTGGATTGGTCTAGTGCTAAGTCAGCACCTGAAAGGGATGTAAATGATGCATTTGACAACTCTTATCTTCCAGATGAAAATAAAGCAGTTGATGTCATCCATTCAAATTTTCAAAAAGTATTCAGTCAAGTCCTGCATTACAAATTACGAGCAAAAAAAATAAGTCACATAGTAGAGAGTTGTACTTCAGTGGTTATGAAACTGGCCTACTGGTCATAAAAAAACAGCAGTGATTAATGGTCAAGCCTCAGAATGGTTAGACAAAACAACTGGTTTGCCATGGGGATCAGTCTTGGAACTATTTTTTTTTTAACTTCAGAGATTCTCAGGAATCTTACAATATGACATTCAAATACATATATGGATATGGAGAAAATAAAAGTTAAAAGAAAGAAATGCTCAGAAAAAAAAAAAAAAGGGGGGGGGGGGGGGGGGGCTGAACAGCAGGAGCAGCCAAGTGGTATGTCCAATGAACCATGAACCCAGGAAATGTGGGAGCTTCAAATGGCTGGTAAAAGTCAAGTTGATGATACCAGCCTGGTGGTGGTTGATGACTGCCCAAACGCAGACCTAGGAAGACAAACAGTTGCTGTGAATACTACTAGTGAGTCTATCTATCTATAACTCTGATGCCTGTTCCAAATGAAACTCCCTCAAGGGGTTGGCCACGGCAATAGTCTCCATAACTAGTGGACTCCAGTGCTGCTTCTTAGCCTCTAATGCCTCACCCTTAACAGGCCATTGACAAAGGGCATCTCTAGCATAGTGTTTGCAGAGGCTCCTACCTGATGTTCATACTGACTACTACTACATAATGTGTGTACCTAATGCTCCTGCCTAAATGTTCCTACCTACTACTGCTCCTACCATTTTGCCAAAAGGCAGGACTAGCACATAGTGCTCACTGCAGGAAAACCTTATTATGAAGAACAAGCTGAACAAACTGTGTGAGTTAAAAGTTGTCAAGTGTTATGTGTAACATGGAGAGATTGTATGTTTATAGACAGAAAGCCAGTAGTCCACATATGGGAGAGGCATAAAGGAAAGAAGCTACCTATGAAGCGCTGGCTCACTATGCAACTGTGACTACCCCTACCAATACCCAGATGGGTAGTACTGGCAATATACCTCCCTTGTCACTGGCTGCCTACCAACTACTACCTACTACTGAGTCCATTACAAATAATGAGTGTAAGCTGCAGTCTTCAAACCAAAAATCAGGATTGTGAGGGTCCTTGCAGGTATATTTCCAGAAGTGTATTCATGCTTGTGGGACAAACCACAAAGGGGAGATAAATAAAAAAGAGCAAGGTTGCTTTGTTTGATATGGCAAGGTAATAGAACAAGCTAAATATACCATGGCCTGCAAACATACTTGGTGTGGAGTTAATCTAGCCTGACTGGAGCCTGCAGGAGGGACTTGTGCTTTTTGTTTCTCCACTCTTCTAGCCAATTTTTTTGCACTTTCCAGTTTTTCAGATACTGCTGGTGATATATTGTTGCTTGGGTCTTCCCCACGTTTCTTTTTCAGTGGTGGCCGGTCTGGTGCATTGGACAGAATGGCCACACCTAAAGAAAAGTGTGATCATATATGTCCTGTAAAATCTTAGAATGAATGAATTTATTTCTTTAAGAGTTATTAGTCATTCTGCTAAGGACATCCAAAGAGATAGTTGGATATAACCATTTTAATTAAGCTGAATTAAAGAAAAGAATATTGTATCTCAATGCAAATGCATAGCTATACTGTAAAACTAACTCACAAGAATGTCCCAGTAAAAAAAAAGGAATCAGTATTTAGATCAAACAAATACTGTCCATGGCAGATTGACTAAAAATATGAGAGGAATTGTTTGATCTGTTTCAAAGATGTTTCCAGTGTGCTAGTCAATTACTAATGGAAGCTTTGAATGTGATAAAATAACCAATCTTACTAAGATGACAAATTATCTTGAACAAAGAGATTCATCTAAAAGTAAGTATGAAAGACAGAGTAGTACCTAAGTGGTGCAAATGCTTGCCTATGCTTGA
Organism: Panulirus ornatus; assembly: GCF_036320965.1. Classification (NCBI taxonomy): domain Eukaryota; kingdom Metazoa; phylum Arthropoda; class Malacostraca; order Decapoda; family Palinuridae; genus Panulirus; species Panulirus ornatus. The sequence continues at coordinate 23,263,464 of NC_092278.1, forward strand.
ATTGCAGAACTGAGTTTTGCTAGGCCTACCTATGAGGATGTGTCCCTAGTTGCTAAAGGATAATTGGTCTAAATTGGGGAATCAATCAGAAATAAAGCAGGCCACATTACCACCATATGCCACTGGCTTGGAAATCTGCTTAGTTCTAATCAGGCAAACCCTAAGCATGTGCATATGTGTGTGGGTAGATGAAAATACATCTATTCAGTTCACATCCTTAACTCGTAACTAGAGCATTCAAGTGAAACATGAGCTTCTAGCCCTCTTCACTGATGTATATGATTTTCCTTTGTATTCTTAATACGTGTGCCATGCAAGACTAACATCTTTGTTTACAACATCACACAGCAAATTGCTGCAAGCAACTACAAATTACTCATCAAGCATCCTTTACTGAAATACCTAAAGCTCTAAATACGTCACAAACTGTGTTTTTCCATTTCTTCCATGGTATACCTCATCTTACATATTCAACCATTCTTCCATTTATCTTCTTGGCCGACCTATCATTTGCCATGTGACATACTGCACCATTGCATTTATAACACTTTCTTCCATACATTTCCCAAACAATTTCTTCATTCCATATATCTTTCTCTTATCTACATCTTCATATATTCTAATCCTAAATACATAAATTATATTAATATCCATTACTCTCATTCTTTTATTTGACATTGAAAAACAAAGACATCATATCCAAACAAGAGAGATAAGACAAGAGTACTATCATACAAACTTCTATGGACCCAACACTTAAACTGAAGGATCATTAAATTTCTGGATCCCATATGCCAATCTACAGACTAACAAATGAATTACTTAATGAACTTACCACAATGTGCATGTTTAAGTGCTCCCACATCATTGGTACCATCTCCACACATGAGAGCAGTAAAGCCTAAGCTTTTGTATGCTGTGATCACAAACTCCTTCTGTTTTGGGGCCACTCGAGCAAATACTCGTACATGGGGAAGGATGCTCCAAAACATTTTTGGGTGTTGTTCTTTTAACCATGCAAGACCCTAAGGGTTAACAAAAGAAAAAAAATCAGAAAAGATATTTCAATAAATTAGTGACAAACTTTATTCTTATTCTGAAGTACAAAATGAAAAAATCCTTTTCATTACCTATCTATCTCTTTAACTACAGTATATACCAATACATAAGTGTCAAGATCTATCTACTGATCTATACCTCTGAAGCCCATTCCATTTGGGAACTACCTTAAGGGGGTAGTCATGGCAAAAGAGCCTTCATAATGTAAACTTCAGTGCTGCTTCTAGCCTTTATGCCTCACCCTTAACAGGCCAGTGGCAGAGGGGCAACTCAAATATTTCTACCTAATGTTCCTGTCTACTGTTCCTACCTACTACTTTTATCTAATACTCCTATCACTTTGTCAAAAGGCAAGGTCAGCGATCAGCATTCACCACAGGAAAATCAAGAGTTAAGAAGAATGAGTCATGTAGGTTAAGTGTTGTCAAGCGTTATGTGTGCCAAGGAGAGATCTTACTCGTGTAGAAAGAATCCCAACTCTATCAAGAACAAACAAGTCAACTCTCTAACTGACTTGTATGTAGTTATAATTGAGCCTAACATTCACAGCCAAGTCCAACAGACTTCAATGGCTTACAATATGCCCACTGATAACATTATGCCCTCCATATACCCCATAAATCCTCCTGAATGATCAGCCCGTGATACCCAAAAGCCTTCACTCAATCCTTAAATCTACTTCTCACTCTTGGTAAGCACTTCATGCCAAAGATGCAGCATCTACACTGAAAACATCAAACACTTACTACCCATAGCCCTGCACTCATCCTACAGACAAATACACAGCAATGTCACACTTAAACTGTAGATGAGAATGATTTCCTGAAAGCTTCAGGAGGTCCCAGAAAGGTCCCAGGAAGGGACATGTTTAAAAGGGTACTGAAAGGATAGGAAGGGCAAATACAAAGTGAAGGAATTTTTTTTTTTTTTCTTATACTTTGTCGCTGTCTCCCGCGTTTGCGAGGTAGCGCAAGGAAACAGACGAAAGAAATGGCCCAACCCCCCCCATACACATGTATATACATACGTCCACACACGCAAATATACATACCTACACAGCTTTCCATGGTTTACCCCAGACGCTTCACATGCCTTGATTCAATCCACTGACAGCACGTCAACCCCGGTATACCACATCGCTCCAATTCACTCTATTCCTTGCCCTCCTTTCACCCTTCTGCATGTTCAGGCCCCGGTCACACAAAATCTTTTTCACTCCATCTTTCCACCTCCAATTTGGTCTCCCTCTTCTCCTCGTTCCCTCCACCTCCGACACATATATCCTCTTGGTCAATCTTTCCTCACTCATTCTCTCCATGTGCCCAAACCACTTCAAAACACCCTCTTCTGCTCTCTCAACCACGCTCTTTTTATTTCCACACATCTCTCTTACCCTTACGTTACTCACTCGATCAAACCACCTCACACCACACATTGTCCTCAAACATCTCATTTCCAGGACATCCATCCTCCTGCGCACAACTCTATCCATAGCCCACGCCTCGCAACCATACAACATTGTTGGAACCACTATTCCTTCAAACATACCCATTTTTGCTTTCCGAGATAATGTTCTCGACTTCCACACATTCTTCAAGGCCCCCAGAATTTTCGCCCCCTCCCCCACCCTATGATCCACTTCCGCTTCCATGGTTCCATCCGCTGCCAGATCCACTCCCAGATATCTAAAACACTTCACTTCCTCCAGTTTTTCTCCATTCAAACTCACCTCCCAATTGACTTGACCCTCAACCCTACTGTACCTAATAACCTTGCTCTTATTCACATTTACTCTTAACTTTCTTCTTCCATACACTTTACCAAACTCAGTCACCAGCTTCTGCAGTTTCTCACATGAATCAGCCACCAGCGCTGTATCATCAGCGAACAACAAAGTGAAGGAATACGAACATGAAAAAGGTTTAACTTTTTGTAGCATTTGATATCATGAAAAGATACAAATGTATGGTGGAGACACTGCATGCATAATCCTGCTGAAAAGTGGCAGATGGCATACTGTGTTAAGAGTAATAGGCACATATAATAAAATCCAAGCAAGAAAAATACCTAAAAAAAAAAAAAAATACTTACCTCTCCAGTAATACAAAAGTCATAGGTTCTGAAGAAGCCATTCTGTAATTCCTTAATGTTCTTAGAAGGAATGACATCCATCTTGACTGTCTCATCAATACTCTCCCATCCCCAGCTATTTTCATTATAGTTCTGTGCAAAAGAAAAAACTTGTATATCATCAAACTGTGTTAGAATCACTATTCACATCAGTGAAACAAAATCCTGGAAATATTTTCGGCACTACCTATTGCCTGGTTTGATAAAGAAAAAATCTTTACCTTTCCCTGTCTAAATAACTCCATTACAAGGAAAAGCCCAAAAGCCCAAGACAGTTCACCCTGAAGCTTCTAGGACTATTTTTCTGTGGCAAGATCCAAAGAAAATGCTTTCTATGACAGTCAAAAACTGTACATAAGGATGAGGTAATATGTTAATCTTGTGGCACCTTGCTAACTTACAGCAACACTTACTGACTAGATAAGCTGCAACTGGCTAGCCATATTAGACTACATATTAGTCTTAGCCTTAGACAAAACAAAAGCCCTACTGAGGGCCAAGTAAAGCAGAATCTGCATTCTAAAGAATAAAGTCAGGAAAAATGATGTGGTAAGCTGGTCAAAAGCAATGATTGTTCCAAGTCTAAGCAAATTTACAGTAGGTTCAATGTAGAACAAATTTCAAAGGGACATAGTCATTCAACAGGGTCAGAACAATGAAATTGTTCAGATTTTAGTATATCTGGTGGACTAAACTGAATGAGTTTTGGTTTCATTTGCTCTGAACTTAAAAAGGACCACAGGGAGGCCTGGTCTCAACCCAATATGGGCTTTTCTCAAACTAATCACAATAGGATGAACCTGGTATATGGAAAAAGATATGCTCAAGGTTACTTGAGCTTTGCACATGAACTGACTGTTCATAAATGTTAACAGTCCCTGAGGTTTGTGGAAAGCTGTCCTAAACATTCATAAAAAAAAAAATTTTTGACAGCAAAGAAAAAACTTTAAAATCCTATTCACAACCCAAAGGAGGTGTCCAACCAATAATCACTCCTCCCCTGAATACTCTGGTTACTGCATACCTTTCCCCAGATGTCCACAATCTAGTTTACTTCCCACTAATGTACTATGCAATTCCATTTGTTCATCCACTTAATTTTCATCATTATATTTACTCATTATCATTAACAACAACAAAACACAATCTCAAAATAATTAATGACCAATCAAACCTTTCTTTCCTTGGTTATATTTTTCTTATACACATCACTCCTGAACTATGAATTCTGAAACATGAATTTATGTTTTCAAATTCTATATTTTACAATCCAACTTAAACGTTAAAAATTGAGTGATGAAGATGCAATTACCAAAAAAATCAAGTCTTTCAACATTCTATTGTAGCTGGATGATAATGTGAAGAAAGTATAATAAAGTATAACTCACCTGTAAAATAAGTGTAGCTTTTTTCTGCGTAAATCGCAATTCTTTAGCAACGTGGCAGGCAGTTAAAGAGTTGTCACCAGTGATCATAACAGCCTTGTGATGAGAGATAATGCATTCAATTACAGATATGAAATAATTTTTGGTACAATACCTAATGGATTTAGACATTCTAAAAGTTGTGAACAACCTATGGGCATTACCGTAATGATTCAGTATTGATTCTTCAACATGTTTATCTCTTAATGGCCTTAATGCTCTGTGTTATTAACCAATGATAACACCATCCAACCCCTAGTTATGCCAGGTCATCAAGGCATTAATCATTACATTATATAGTGGGCAAACCACAATCAAATTATGGCAAGGACTACACTGAGTTTCTACCACAAGGGCAAACCTAATCAAGATAGAAATTACAAATGTTCTAAAAAGGAATTTAAACAGCAACAGACCACTGGGTCCCTTAAAGTATGTTAATCTAAAAAGTAATACAAGTGCTTTGACCAATTCAAAATAAAAAATACACTGTGCATATGTTTCATGTATGTCAGTACTGTTGGAAAAACAAAACTCAAAATTTCATCAGCTTCTTAAAATAGTCTACAAAGCAGAAATATAAAAAACATGATAAGCCTTTGTAATGATCTCTAAATATGATATTCAATTATGTACAGAATCTCAGAAGCTTTCATCTGTAGCATGCCAATTGGCAAACCTTCACTTCCTTTATTACGATGAGGCAACTTATATCTACATGACAAGAAATAAATTACTAAATCATATAATGATTTCACTGACAAACTTACAGCATGTGAACTCTGAAGCACTTCCTTAATAACCTCTTTGGAGTCTCTCTTAAGAGGACAAGATATGATGATGAATCCAGCAAAGGTCAGATCACATTCTAATTTTTCTCGTGTTGTTTCCCTCACCTAAAATTCAGGTAATGAGATGAAACAAATAACTTGGTAGTGTATATCAGTAATATCTACCTATCTATCTATTACGTCTGATTCCATTCATATTTTCATCACTAAGTATGCTCACTTTAATTTTAATGCAATTAATAGAGTTACATTACCTACAATCATTTAAGCACTTCATATCTCTCTTAAGTAGGCATGTAATTATGATGCAAGGTCAGGTTACATTCCAATTTTTCTTAAATCTGCCACCTTCCTGTTTACATTGAGCTAATATCAATTACTTAAGTCTAGCTTTGCTTTGCACAAAAACAGGAACACAAAAAAGTTAGATTCATTCCTTACTTCTGCATGTGACAATTTGCCAAGTTCTTTCCTTCCAAGGGCCAGCACACGTGCTCCACGTCGAGACAGTTTTAGGTAAACATTATCATAATTTGGTGGTAATGATGAAAACTGGAAATAGACAGTCTGTCATCAAAACTGATATTCAACTATCATCAATACAATAAAACTTTACATCCTTATGGTTTTCAAGTCATAAAATTTTCATTAGCAAAGAATCAAGGTCAGTTTCAAATGATTCAGACATTTCTCCCTCAACCCTATAACATAAATTTCTGTGGTACTGTGCTGGGAGGTCTATCTATATCTTGGACATCCATTCCCTCCAGGAACTCCAATCAAGGGGGTGGCCATGACAAAAAAGAGTGGCTACTGAAAATGAACAGTGACTTGTTAAGTTATGCTAGCAATACCGGTATGATTACACATAAAAGTATCTTCATAGGTGATCAGGGAAATAACTGGTAAGTATATCATATCTGTTGCTTTTAAACTCGCAGCAAATTGTTGTCACTCTCTCATAAGGTAGATTACTTGATATGTATTTGGTTTGTGTATTAATGACTCACCACCAATATTCAATTTTCAGCAGTAGGGTAGACCATTATCATGAGTTCTACGAGACATTTCCACTTGAGAGCACATAAGGTAGGATATGAAGATTTTAGCTATTTTTTCTTCAGCTACATGACAAGTGTAGAAAAAGGGGCTTGTGTACACATTGAAGGATACGAACAGGTCTGAAAGCATTCAGATGTTGAAGTATCTACTAAGTGTTCTCTGTTAAAATGGAGAAATGGATGCTGTGATATCTGAGTGATGAAAAGTACTTAAGTTGGTAGCAATATGAGAAACATTATATGGAGTAAAGACGTGTTTGTGTGACAGGTATGGTTCACTCTACAATGGTGAATGAAGCTAACCCTTTCAGTGCTACTGATGTCAATCTATGGTTATGTAGCATGGTGCTACTCTGGAAGGCCACAAATATCAACTGGACAATGTAAGGGTTAAATATGACTGTGCACTACAAAAATGAAAGAAAACTCATAAAAATGTCTATGCATACCTTTGAAGGAAGCAGAGGAGGAGGATATGGAAACTGAGATGAATGGCTAAAAGTGTTGGATATCAAAGTTAACTAACATAAATCTCACATGGTCTACTGTGGAGGTATTTCATACAAACTAATATAAATATTATATTCATGTGGAGAAATTTTGAACTTATGGTACTGCATTTCAGACAAAATAATAAAAAACATTTTTCCCAAATAAGTTTGCAATATTCATCCCAGGAGGCACAAAGTATATTAATTCAGTGGTCATCTCACAAAACTGTGAGTAGAAGAGATCCATTCAATCACAAAATACAAAATAATAATAATAATAAATAATAATAATAATAATAATAATAATAATAATAATAATGAACTTAAATATTCATGCAAAGTTCAATAGCATACCATAGGCCTAAGAGTCTCTGGAGCACCTTTGACAGTTGCTAAATAAACAACATCGGCAGATCCTGACTGAGTGTAGCCGGTGATAACTGACATTCGTTTAAGTTGTGAAGAGAAGTGAAAACGATGGAATATCTTCATTCCAGGAGCCTTGCCTCTCCTTGGAATTACAGCTTCACCTATATGGTTAGAATGAGTTAATGAGTTTCACACTGGAAAAGGCATTAACTGCTGTCATAAGAAGTGTGTAAAATCAAAATTTAAAATTCTTACTAAATTTCCCAATTCTTCTGATTTTCTGCTCCATTCACACATGCATCTGCAAAGACAACTTCTATTACTTGGGGACTTAAGTAACACAAAAAATATTTCAGATCAAATATCAAATATATAAACACCCACACCCACACTGTGTACAGTTCTTCAAGAGATGCATGGATAGAGCAACCAATGACAAAATACGAAATTAGACAAAAAACTTTGTCATGAAAGATGAGAAGAAATACTTTAAGTAAGGAGGTTGATGAATGGAATAACATGGTACATGCCCTGTAAACTGCCTATTTTGTATTCAAATGAGCTAGAAGAACAACATTTGGTACAAAATAAGAAAAGATCTGCTGTCAGTTAATAAGATATAGATATCTTTTGCTGTAGTGTTTTCACCAGATCAGTCTCTCAAACACCTAGATCATCTTAAAGACCAAAATAATAAAAAAATCAGAAATTTAATTCTAATGAAATGAAAGAACAAAATATTAGAATAATAAAACAACTTAGGGAGAAATAAAACATTTTAGTAAGAAAGTCCTCCCACCACAAGCACATTTGTAAGGTATCTTACCAATGCATTCCCATCCCAAGTTTTGTACTTCTTCCAAGGTAAGCTGCATAGTTTAATACCTATTTTTCAGTTATTTCATTTTTCATTTATGTTCTTTCATTTCATAAGGGAGAGACAGTTGGCAGTTAAAATGATCTTGAAATTTCTGAGCTGAACTGATGACAGCATCAGGGCAAAATAATTCTTTTCCTTTGATTAGCTACAAATCTGTTCTTACTTAACATCAAGCATTGTTCAACAGGCTCTTCTGAACAAAAATGAAGCAACCTCAATGGCATATATTGTGATATTCTGGTAGACATGTACTGTGTCATTCTGAAATATGATGGCTATTTTGAGGTTTTACCGAATGCATGAATTAATAATCATTGACATCCAGAAAAATATAAAGAATATACGTGAAATAAATGGAAATCTTACCTGGCATTACTAATCATTTTGTGTGCCTTCCAAGCTAGCCACACAGATTTCAGTTTTGTGCCTTCTTAAAATTTTTTTTTTTTTTTTTTTTTTTTTTTTTATACTTTGTCGCTGTCTCCCGCATCTGCGAGGTAGCGCAAGGAAACAGACGAAAGAAATGGCCCAACCCCCCCCCCCATACACATGTACATACACACGTCCACACACGCAAATATACATACCTACACAGCTTTCCATGGTTTACCCCAGACGCTTCATATGCCTTGCTTCAATCCACTGACAGCACGTCAACCCCTGTATACCACATGACTCCAATTCACTCTATTTCTTGCCCTCCTTTCACCCTCCTGCATGTTCAGGCCCCGATCACACAAAATCTTTTTCACTCCATCTTTCCACCTCCAATTTGGTCTCCCTCTTCTCCTCGTTCCCTCCACCTCCGACACATATATCCTCTTGGTCAATCTCTCCTCACTCATTCTCTCCATGTGCCCAAACCATTTCAAAACACCCTCTTCTGCTCTCTCAACCACGCTCTTTTTATTTCCACACATCTCTCTTACCCTTACGTTACTTACTCGATCAAACCACCTCACACCACACATTGTCCTCAAACATCTCATTTCCAGCACATCCATCCTCCTGCGCACATCTCTATCCATAGCCCACGCCTCGCAACCATACAACATTGTTGGAACCACTATTCCCTCAAACATACCCATTTTTGCTTTCCGAGATAATGTTCTCGACTTCCACACATTTTTCAAGGCTCCCAAAATTTTCGCCCCCTCCCCCACCCTATGATCCACTTCCGCTTCCATGGTTCCATCCGCTGACAGATCCACTCCCAGATATCTAAAACACTTCACTTCCTCCAGTTTTTCTCCATTCAAACTCACCTCCCAATTGACTTGACCCTCACCCCTACTGTACCTAATAACCTTGCTCTTATTCACATTTACTCTCAACTTTCTTCTTCCACACACTTTACCAAACTCAGTCACCAGCTTCTGCAGTTTCTCACATGAATCAGCCACCAGCGCTGTATCATCAGCGAACAACAACTGACTCACTTCCCAAGCTCTCTCATCCCCAACAGACTTCATACTTGCCCCTCTTTCCAGGACTCTTGCATTTACCTCCCTTACAACCCCATCCATAAACAAATTAAACAACCATGGAGACATCACACACCCCTGCCGCAAACCTACATTCACTGAGAACCAATCACTTTCCTCTCTTCCTACACGTACACATGCCTTACATCCTCGATAAAAACTTTTCACTGCTTCTAACAACTTGCCTCCCACACCATATATTCTTAATACCTTCCACAGAGCATCTCTATCAACTCTATCATATGCCTTCTCCAGATCCATAAATGCTACATACAAATCCATTTGCTTTTCTAAGTATTTCTCACATACATTCTTCAAAGCAAACACCTGATCCACACATCCTCTACCACTTCTGAAACCGCACTGCTCTTCCCCAATCTGATGCTCTGTACATGCCTTCACCCTCTCAATCAATACCCTCCCATATAATTTACCAGGAATACTCAACAAATACTCAACTTCTTAAAATAATGGCAGTAATCTAGGCAGTTGTGAAATAGGAAAATCTAATAAATAATGCATTAAATATCATGAGGGCAGTGAATTAGCAGCACCTCCACAATGCAAGTCTACTAAAACTATCATATACTTTCTTCAGTTCCATAAATGCTATATACAAAGCCCTCTCTTTTTCTTTTTCCAAGTATTTCTCACACTTGATGCATACACCCTATACATCTAATGTGGTAACACTGGTCCTCCCCAATCAGATGTACTGTGCATCTCATGACCCTTCAGTCATCACTACCCTTACATTTTACCAGGTATACTCAACATACTTAAAGCTCTGTTTGTCTATCTATACCTCTGATGCTTGTTCCAACTGTAACTCCCTCAAAGGGGTCACTATCGCAACGGAGTCTCCATAACTAAAGAACTCCAGTGTCACTTACCTAAATTAGTACAATTAGTACAAATGTCCGATCAAAAATATCAAACTGTCAGTTTTGTATGCAGCATCCCCCTCTTATAAAGAAATCTAGAAGTGTTAACATCTGTTTGAATCTATCTATCTTCTATCTACATCTCTGATGCCTGTTCCCACCAGCTCTGTGATTAAAGAATTTCCTTGCTTTCATAAATGCATATTATACATGCATTCTGATAGTCCCCAGGCATCTCAACCTTGGATACAGGTATCAAAAAGCCTGACTAAGAAAATAATAAGACTATAACTCTCTCCTCAGAAACTTAACTGTCATCCCATCTACTCTACTCCTGCTGCTCTGCCAAATGTAATCTCATCCAAGGCTTTCAATACCTCTTCTCTTTTCATCATACCATTCACCAAGACTTTTTCACCCTACATATTAGTCCCAAACACAGCACATCATCAAACATATTCATCAATCCTTCAAAGTACTTGCTCCATCTCCTGCAAATCTTCGTTACCTGTTAGAATTTTCTCAGTAGCTCCCCTCACTATTAATAACATTACACCATGTTAACCTACAGTACCTAAGTTATCACATATCATTGTTAATAAATTGTGAGAAGATAGACTACAAAAGCAAACAGTAGAGTAGGTCAAAGGTAAGGCCTCTGTTACTTCTTTCATCTTTAAGTTCACAGATTAGGAAACTTGGTCAAACAGTTATTAAGGAAAATAAGACCAATACTTTACATTATGGCCACATTATTACACTGGACTTCATCCATCTACAAGAATGGAAAAAAGAAAAGGATGAGGAAGGAGAGAAAGAAAGGGAAGAGGAAAAGAAAAGAAAGCACATGAAGGAAAACCTCAAAATGTAATAAAAAAAATCTCATATAGTGTCAATATAAAGATAGTAAGCAAGCTAAGTCTTACCTTTAACAAGTGTCCAGTCAATGGCAGCTAAAGTTGCTTTCTCCTGAGGATCTCCTACCAAACCATCCTCAAGCTGAACTAATGAGTGACATGAAGCAACCACCTGAAATTAGATTTGTTAACTTTAAATATTATCCGTGAATCCTTGATTGTAAAACTGTTAGTCAATGTTCAGAAAATCATATCTATCTATATCATGAAAAATGGAAATGAAAAATGAGAAAACAAGAAAAAGTCCAATAAAATATTGAAGAGAGCATCTTTTGGAAGGGGGATTAAGTAATACATATACCTTTTGCCTCTACAGTATCAGATATATGAACCTTGCACAACTCTTTTGGTGAAGGTGAAAAAAGGGAAAAATTTCCAAGAAAATATTGCATTCATACATGCAAAAACCTCTTCACTACCTAATCCCAAAATCTTTCCTTACATGGAATGGTCTCAATGGCCTACTTGATGTTCTTACTGACTACTACTGCCTCATGTGTCTACCTAATGTTCCAACCTACTACTTCTCCCTAATGTTCCTACGTAGGAACATACTACTACTACTTCATGTTTCTATTTTAATGCTCCTGCTAAAAGTTCCTTCCTACTACTTTTATCTACTGCTCCTACAATTTTTCCACAAGGCTGGGCTAATGCATTCCACTCACCACAGGAAAATCTATTTACAAAGAATAAGTTGTGTGAGTGAAGTGTCAAGTGCTATGTGTGACAAGGAGATGCTGTATATTTGTGGACAGAATGCCAGTAGTCCATGTGTGGGTGAGGTAAGAAGAAAAGAGAGCTAACTGGGTTAGAGGAGTGCAACTTGAAAACCACTGATGTGCTGGCTCACTACACAGCCAACACTAAGCCATCCAATACCCATAAGGGTAGTACAGGTAATGCACCTCCCTGCTAGGTGGCTGCCTACCACTATTCTCCCCCAAAAAAACTCCTTACTGTTTCTAGTAGCTTTTCATTCATATGCCTACTAACTGGAATATCTAAGACTGCACTCTAAAACTTGCTGTTTAACTGCATCTCATTTTTCAAAACTATAACTTTTCAATTTACAGTAATGACTTAAAAGACTGATTTTCAATGTGATAAACTAGCATAACAGCTCTTACCTGTATAGTTTCTAATCGAGCTTCTTTAACTGGTACAACATCACTCGTTCCACTGAAATCAAATAAAAAATATTAGCTTTTTGTCCAAGCCTCAGTCCTTTAGCACCTTTCATCTGGGGAAAAGAGATGAAATTTTTTTGATGCTGGGCCACTGTATTTTTGCAATTTAATGGTGAAAGGTCTCCAATCTCAACTTCCCCCTTCCTAACAGCTTTCTAAGATGAACAATGATGTAAAGGTTTTCATAGCCTAATCCCTGAAACCAGTCCTGTCTGCAGATATATTCATGATGATTCATCCCATCCCAGACAGCCACATTTAGCCATTGTATCATACTGAACAAAATGGTGAAATTGCCATTTTCACGCATCTTAAGAGAGGAGGCTGCACTGAACTAAAAACTGGGGATCAAAAAACATACTTGGGAACATAAGCAAGGATAATGTGAATATTGAAAAAGCTTCAGGTTTTCACTCAAATTAATGTGATCTATTGGGTAAAGTCACTCGGAGATACAAATTATCACTTTCTAAGCAGAAATATCAAAGAACATCACAATCAAATTCTGCAGTTATCTTTTTCACCGCAGCAGTCCTATTATTCATGGAACACTTTGAGTATCGGATATTCTCATATATTCTAAAATCATATCTCCATCCATTTATTACAATTTATCAAAACATGATCTTTTTCAAATGATAAACAATTTCAGCTAGTGAAACAATGTTTACATTTCTTATAACCCCTTTAAATCATACTGCTCCATTGCCAGGTATATGAAGCATTCCATGAGTACTGTCAAGCATACATTGTGATATGTGTGGTATATCTCTATATGTTTTAGTTACTAACAATGTGACAACTAAGGGCCTTCCCCACTAATATCATCTATCTTTCAAGAGTGTCACAACTTCATAAATCATCACATAATGTGAGGGTGCAGATCTAATATACAGGTTTTCTCAACATCAGCACAGGGACTGACAGGAATACAAGAAAATTAGGATGTTGCATCTCACAATAATGCATGGCATACCACAACAGTAAAAGTATTAATGGCTGCCTATTTTGCCTCAAGGCAGAGGCAAATGATTCGAGAATTTTCATCACATATATCCCAGCTGCAGTGAACAGAATATATTCAAATAAATAAAAAACTGGGGCATCTACAACCCAGCATCAGTGAATGGGTTAAACAGCAAATTGTACGACAAACAAAATGTAAGCCATAAATCACGCTTGGGAAGATAAAGATAATAAGTAATAATCATACTTACTCTAAACCAGCCACCCCTTCCACCACCAGATCATCACTGGTTAAAGTTCCTGTTTTATCAAAACAGCAGACATCTATTTTTCCAGCAAATGGAATGCGAAAAGGCTCAGTGCAGTACACAAACAGCTTGGACAGTGACAGTAGTGAAGTATTCACTGCTAATGATAATTCTATGGGAAGTTCTGGTGGTACTACTGATGTAAGAATGAGAGTACACTCCAAGAATAACTTGTAGCGATTTCTGTCGGGGTCTTCTGTACCTGTAAGGAAGAATTTCATAAAAACATGAAACCATACTTATCAAATCATTATCTCTATTATATAACACTATACCTAAAGTATCTATGCTAACAGAACCTTGATTTTTGTATTTCAACAGGTACAAGTTCTATGGCGTATCTGCCTCTGACCTGTTGAATCACCAGCTGGGCAACTGTTAACAATGAAAACCTATCAAGTGCAAGTCCTTGATGTGTCAAAAACTTAGCAAGATTAACAAATCATTAGCTATAAAGTCAAGCAAGGTGTTGATACTAAATAAAAATAAAGATGCTTCACATTAGAAAAAAATTACTACATCATTAAAACAATATCAACTTCATTAAAATTACTATATCATTAAAACAATATAAACTTCCTTTTCCATATGTTGTACAAAGTCATGTTGATCAACTGCATACATATAACAAAGAAAAAATATACCAGCTCTGCCCAGCTACTGACTCAACAGCATCTTGCTGTCAGGACAGAGAGCTGAATCTGAGCTTACCCTTGATCCAGACATATGATGCTGCAGCTATGGCAAATATCAGCAGGAAGAGGATAAACGCAAAGGTTTCCAAGTTGTTGGCAGTCACACGGCTCACACCATACAGAATGGTTCGAAGCAATTTTCCCTGAGCAGTGTTGAAGTTTGTGCGAAGAACGTAGCAAACACAACCATTATCAGGAGCTGAAAAAAAGAAGCAGAGATATAATTCTTAAATATTCATTCTTTCATCCTTCTGCTGGTTATGAGCAAGATTATCTTTTCCAGTAACATGCATAGCATGAGCCTATCTATATCTGCCTATTATCATCTCTAACTTTATGACCGTCAACAGAGGATGGATTGAATGCATACATGTACCTTTTGGGGAACTTGAAAACCTAGTCCCAATCTCATTAGCTGAAACACATGGATGAAACTCACGGATACTATCAGAAATTCAGTGATCATGTAAATAAAAAAGGCTAACCAATGACTCAATGACAGACAAAATGATCCCAAAGTGTCTACCATGCTACATACGTAAAATAAAAATGCAATCAAGAAAAAAATTTGTTAAAAATTAAGAAAATCTAATTCTATTACAATTCTAACAATGTTAAAGAATACCAAAATTCAGTGTCTAGGATACAGCTAATTCTTTTTCTTTTTTATAGTAGCTGACAAGGCACTGACAAGATTATAACCTAAATGAAGCCACATCCAGTTAAAAAAGTAAAATGAGTTTACTATAAAATACAAGGGAAACAATATGAGTTCATCAGATGCTTATATACCTGACTCTTAAAAAGGATTTAATCATAAGGAGAGGATAAGATAATGAAAGGAAGGTAATTCCACAGCTTTAATATGCAGTCGCACTAGAGATCATATCTGCCAATCTTCACAAAAATGGTCTCCACACAGGTACCAAATGAGGAAGAAGTGTGCCTCTGAACTTGCACCTAAGCTTGTTCATCTGTTCCATTTCTGCTTAAAAACCAAAGCTTTTCCTTCTCCTTGGAAATACGCATTGATACATCCCATCCCTAAGAAGGGTGACCATTCTGACCCCACTAAACATCATCCTTCTGCTTCGACATCTACCATTTCCAGTCTGAATTCATCTTCAACTCCCATATCTTTAAACACCACGAAATTCACAGTTTTCTCTCTGACTACCAGTATGGCTTCCATACGGCAAGATCCACTGGTAATATTATTTCCTATCTTACTTATGTCTGGTCATCATCCCTGAAAGATTCTGGGGAGTCATGTGTAGCTATCCTTGACATATCTAAGGCTTTTGACAGGGTGAGGCATCAGGGTCTCATCTCTAAGCTCCCCTCTTTTGGTTTCCCTCCCTCACTTTGCTCCTTGATATCTAGCTTCCTCTCCGGCCAATCTATCTCTATGGTTGTTGATGGATCAGCCCCCCCTTTTCTCCATCAACAGCAGTGTCCCTCAAGGTTCTGTCCTGTCCCCTACACTTTTCCTCTTTTTTTCAATGATTTCCTTTCCTCCACGAATAATCCAATGCACTCATACAGTGATGACTCAACATCCTTCAATTCTGCTCCCTCTTCTCTCAATTGATCTGCATCTTGTCTTGACACAGCTTCCTAAATATAGTCAGACTTAGACAGGATATCTCAGTTGGGTAGACAAAATCTTGTTAACTTTAATGCCTCTAAGACCTAATTTCTACCCATCTCTCTATCGAAAACTCCTGACAACTCACTTCTCCTTAGATGGTTCTGTTATTCCACCTCAACTCAATAAACATACTTTGTACTACTGTAACATCCACTCTATCTTGGAAACCCTACATTACAGGAACAGTTAAGTCAGCCTCTGAGAAACTGGGTTTCCTGTTTAGATGTTGAAAATTCTTCTCTTCTGAACAGTTGCTCCATTTATACAAGGGATTGATTTGCCCTTGTATAGAGAACTGCTCTCATATTTGGGGTGGTTCTAGCTCTGTATCCTTACTTGACAGAGTCAAGTCAAAAGCATTCTGACTTATACTGTCCCAGGTTAACTGCCAAACTTGACTCCCTTGCCCTATGCCAAAATGTTGGTTCACTTTCCCTCTTCAATAGGTACTACTCTGGTTTTTGCTCCCAAGAGCTGGTTGCTTGTGTGCCCCACCACGAGCTAGACCACACAATACTCAGCAAGCTGCTGCATC
This sequence comes from Panulirus ornatus, assembly GCF_036320965.1. NCBI lineage: Eukaryota > Metazoa > Arthropoda > Malacostraca > Decapoda > Palinuridae > Panulirus > Panulirus ornatus. The sequence continues at coordinate 23,280,299 of NC_092278.1, forward strand.
ACATGATTATTTTGTGGCCATTGGCAACACAAGGGTGGGCCATTTTGATACCTGCTTCTTTCCCTACATGTCAAAGATTTGGAACTGTCTACCTTCTCATGTCTTTCCCAATACCTATGACCTAGCACATTTCAAAAGACAGGTCTTTCACATCCTCAAAAATTCATAAATACTTTCCCTTGTCTTTTCTTTTTCTGCTTCATATTTCTCTATTTCAATTACAGCCCGGCCTTGATGTGGAGTTTTGTCCATGACTGGTGCATTCAACTTAAAAAAAAAAAAAGTTATGTATTATAAGTCTTACTTTTAGAAGCTAGGACACATGCAGAAACTCAGGGCAGCATAGGCAGTGCCATCAACTCATAGTACAAAAGAAGCGATGTAATATCATGGTAGACAGAAAAAGATAAGTGAAGAAAGGGGATAACAAAGACAATCAATAAGGTAAAATGCTTTCCAGTCCATTCAGTCCACTGGAAGAAAAGCCATCCTAGATATGTGAGTAGGACTTCAAGCTGCAGAGAACAAGACACCAACAGAAATGTAGTAGCAGCCTTGAAAAAATCAAATCATTGTAGTATCCATACAACAACCTCTGCCTTTAGGAACCTTATTCTGTCATGTTCATCACATTAGGGTTTCCAGTACAGTACAAAGAGGAGGATAGGGTTATAATAAAGTTCATGATGTTGCAGGATGGTATTGCTGAATTTTGATATTTGAGAGCAGCAAATGAGTGAGCATTAGAGATATAGGCAGCAACTATTTTAGCATGACTAAGAGAATAGGCAAAGATGAAAAACCTTGGAAAAAATAAAGATGGCTGGAAAAGAAAGAAGTCAATCCATCAATAACTACACCAATGGAGTGGCTAGAGAGAAACCTATGCAACTGAGTACTGAAAAGTATAAAAGCCAATGGTATAAAGCAGAGACAAAAATCAGTAACTAACCTCTCAGTCCTGTTACAGTTTTACTGGGAGGAGAGTGCTGGACAACCTTGGTGCCCCCAAACAGAACATGAAGTTTGGCATCAGCAGCTAAGTCCAGATGGTGATCGAGTTCCACAGCTTCCAGGCTCTCTTTCATTTGAGGCACTGATTCTCCTGATAAGGAAAAAAGGAAATAAAACAATTATATCACTCTCTTATATACAACATTCAATTTGTACAACAAGCCAGTTTGGCTTCCCACAAACTAGTATACCATATATGCTATCTCTTGATATACTGCATTCTGAAAGAAGACTACAGTCTCTATCATGGAGCAATCTGGATACTTGTAGCAAAATAACAAAAATAATACATGGCATAACTTAATACAGTTTCTAGTTATGCTGATAAGATGGATAATTTGAGGAAAGTGACATTTACCTCATAACTTTGCATATCACAGCTTGTAACAATCAAATTTTGCTCACATCAAAAGAGAAAGGTATGTGGGGCTTGGTTGTGGATGGGAAGCTGTGATTTTGGTGCAATACACATGACAGCTAGAGAATGGACATGAGTGAGTAAGGCCTTTTCTTCATCCGTCTCTGGCACTACCCTGCTCATGTAGAAAACAGCAAACAACTACAAAAAATAAGGTAAGAGAGAACATCAAATGATGGTCTTTCATACATCCAAACCCCTTATATATTTCTGAGATTACAGGTCTTAACATCTTCATCATTGTTTTTCAATGGTTCTGCTTCCCTCTATCATATCTAAATTCCTTATCTTTCATTCCTTGTGCATAATTTCTAAGGAAACAGTCATTCTTTCGCACACCAATTCTAACCGCACAGATATGGAAGCTGTTCCAATCACACAACAGCCAAATGACCACAAGAAATACATCAGTAATATTTTGAGTGACTGGAGGGTCTACGTCACTTGGATGTTCAGTCACAGACAAAAGTCCGGCTAAAACTTGATCAAATCAGTAGAGCTGCAATGAATAGCACTTTTAGTATATGTGAGGTTTTCAACAAAATCACTCATTATGAACAAACACAGGTGAAACTCCATATTCAATTATATCACAGTATAATACAGTTGAATTCTTATTCTCCATACTGTTTCAATTTCTGTGCAGTTTATGAGGCAATACAAATCATCACTCAAAGAATACCTGCTTGCTCTCATATTCTGCCTGGCATTTATCTCCTCTACTTTGTTGAATGTTTTCAACGAAAGAGTGATGAGAGCTCTGGGATAAGCAACTTAAGTGTTCACATGCATTTTTGAATGTGTAGACAACTATAAGTTCATGCACAAAGAACCTACTGAAAGGAATGTACCATATCATCAAGCACACAAGTAACTTCACAACAATCTAACTTTCACACTTAAATGTTAACAGCACTTATCAAGTTTTCACTAAAAAAGATCTCTGATAGCTTCTTTACTAAATAAAGAAAAAAAACATGAATGACATTTCTCTAATACTTAACCCTACTTTGAGTCCTAGTTTTCAATCTTCAACATAAACCACCAGCTATCATGTTCAACCATCTGTTTCTAACACAAAAGCACATATTTTCATCAAGACCTACATATTCCTCATCTATGCTCACAACCAAACTGTCACGAAGTGAGACGGCATTAGGAACTGAGCCTACATGGTAATATTCTCGTTGTGCTTCATCTTTTGTTTCTACTCTTGACTATGATAATACAGGAGTGAAGGATTTCCAGTCAACAACTTCTTACTCCTAAGTCCCCTTTATGGACATGCAGACGGTACATGGGTAGTGTTGTTTCTCCTCCATCCCAAAGGATAATGATCCCATATATTTCTTAAAAATATATCAATCATAAGTTGAAGCCCTGACATCATAGTTAACTTTTTTCATCATGTCCTAGAAAAAGCCCACAAGTACTCCAAGTGAAGCCTTAAGCACTAACCTGTAAGCATGCTTTCATCAACTACACATGGCCCTCTCAGCAGGAGTAGGTCACATGGGACAAGATTGTCATTCTGGCTTCGACCAACACTTACAATGTCTCCAGGAACAAGCTGATCTGTCATTACAGAACGCCACCTTCGGTTTCGGTACGCCTGCAGGAACAGAGAAACTGACAAACAAATACTCAGAATACACTCTCTGTGACATACAAAAATAATGATTCACATTAAAGTGCCAATTCTTTCTCAGTAATCAAAAACGGTTATAGCAAGAGATATAAGAATGAATGGCATGGGACACAAAGCCCATATTCAAGACTTGGACAAAATCAATAAAAAACACATGTAGTGAGGACATATATGCACAAGAAATTCCTAAGACAGGGGTTTGATAAAGGAAGTAATGAAAATATAGTAGTTGGAAACACCAAACACCCTGTGGAAAAAATTCCAGGAAAGGTCAGTACAATAAAAAATGATTCATCACAAAGGAGTTGAAAAAAAAAAACTTTACCTGAATCATGTATGGTTTTGCCCCCATTTTGCGAATCTCTGACATGTTCCGCAGCTGCTGCTGTACTAGAGTGCACTCAAAGATAACCAGCATAAATAATGTGAAGAGGGAGTAGTACCAGTATTCATCCAAACACCATAATCCCACACAGAACACCTGAAATAAATACCTATCACTAACATCATATATTGATAATGCTACAGACAGCACTAGGTTTTCTCAATTTTGCAGGCCTATTTGTTTCAAATCTCGAGCTAAGTTTTCTAATTTTCTCAGGCCTATTCACCTCAAATTCTGAGGCACCTGACAGATCTTTGAAGATCATTAAGTAATACTCATACCAGCTGTTAATCTAATCATATAAAAGTCAACCCCTAATAAGAATTCAAGTTTTTAATATGCACACCTCAAAACCCATCATAAACATAAATCATAAATTTCTGGCTAAATGGAGCTGCAACACCATAATTGTAATGTGAACCCTCTAGTCCAGATCTTATTACAAATAATCTTCTGCCCTGTCTAACACTGTAGAATAGCAAGAGATGCAAGTCCACCAGAGTGACATTGGTGTCCTTGCTCAGCAAACTAAAATAAAGGATAAGCAAAGTAAAAGTAATGGAATCATAAGCAAACTATAACTATCACTAAAGTAGTCTTACTACTTACAACTACTGACCTGGAACACAAAGAAGGGTGCTGTGGCTCTCTCCTTGAAAAGCTCCATGAACTCAGGTACATCCATCTGAAGGCTGAAAATAATATATGTGCTTTTTGCAATGAAAAATATTGAAAGTTATTTCAAATTTAATGAGGTATATCACTGTATCTACTGATTCTGGATAGTCCATATTGAAAATGTAACAAAGCCCACCCTAAAACAATGGATAACATTAAAAGCAATACAGTAAATAACTTATTTCCTGGGAATTATTTACCTATACTTTAAATGAACATCTAACATAAACTTCACACTTGAGAAAGGTTAGTCAAGCAGAAACTTCAAAATGTATGATGTGTACATCTTCACAAATCAAAGAGTTAAAACATTTTGTACACAGACTAATTTCTGCATTATAACAGAAACCAAAAGAAAACAGGCTAGGCAGTCCTGTCTAGTCAAAGCAGCTAGATCCTAACACAAAAGCCCAACTACCCTGAGTATACACTCCCCCTACCACATACCTTCTGTGTATCACTCAATCATGGGGCTCTTAAATAAACAAATGAAGCTCTTAAGCTCATCTAACCCTATCAAGATCACATTGAACTCAAAAACTAAAAGATCAATTAACCATAAGAAGAGTGAAAATCATAAACCATAACATAGGTGGGTTGGTAGTAGATCAGTAAACAAGTCGAAACTTTTTCTGCTAACATGATCTAGTTTTGGCCAAATGTAGAATGCAAGCAGTTTGCTGAACATTTCCTCATAAATATACTGAAATATACTTTAACATTTGCCAGCAGACAGTCTGTCTCCTATACTGTTTTCCTACTGTAAGACTCTGGTAATACGGGTGAAAGTAATACTTTGAGGAGGTTTGGGCATGTGGAAAGAATGCAAGACCAGGAGTTTATGAGGAGAGTGTATGATAGTATAATTAAAGGGGTTGCTGTGAGTGGAGAACCACCTGTGACATGAGCAAACAGGGTAGAGGAATACTGATGGTAGAGAAACAGAAGATTGTATGGAATGGTGCATGCAAGGGAGGCATGTATGGACAGGTATAAGTGAAGACCCTTTTGCCATGGCCACCCCTTGATGGGAGTTCCCAGAGGGGACAGGCATCAAAGATATAGACAGAATTCATGGAAAAGTTCTGGATTCTCCAATGCCTTGCTCACCATCAATGAAGGACTTCATCCATCTTTGCACACTTCGTAGTGCCAGCCCTGTAGTTTCAGCTATTTCTTTATTACACTTCCCTGCCTTGTACAAGGTTATAATAACAGCTATATCCTCTGTTAACAAGTCCTTAGGGCCAGGCATTGCAGCACAAACCCACCACAAAGCACACGTGGGTAGGATAAAAAAGCAGATGTCAGGGGGACAACAGAAAAATACATTTACCCACCACAACAGCTCCAGGCAGATTGACTGCCACCTGTTGCTAACCCTCCCCAACCACCAATGTCCATGATCTGCCTGAGTATTGTTCACAATCTCAAAGTCATGTTTTGGGGGCATGATACAAACAAGTGAAAAATACTGGCACAGGCACTATCACACCTATTTTTTCTGCCAGGACTGTATATACACCAGCTATAGTAACTCCTTCACATCTTCCTACAAAACCACCTGTCATGTTAAATCGTCACTGTATTTTCTGCCATATTAATGTTATTATTATTTTGTCAAAACATTACTGAATTTGTTTATGGTCAAAATTTTTCTGCATACTTAACTTTTTTTGGCATGTCCTGGGGCTGAAATTTCTATTGTATGAACATATCTCCTGACTCCAATTATATATTAGGAGTTTATGGAAAAGATGGTCCCTCTTACTGGATTATGCTTAATGATCAGTTTTACAGGAACGTATCCACTCTGTCTCTGGGGTACAGGTGAACTCCATCTCACAGAGTACTTAATACTCAAAAAGACAACATCATGAGCCTCTATAATTATTAGCAAAGAGATGGAACACACAATACTACTCAATACAAATCAACCATCATCAGACATGAAGATCATGAATGGTGGAACAAGACTGTTCCAACAACTGACCAGCACTGCATTTGGCACAGGTGGTTACTGGGCAACTGGATTGTTCAAGCTACAACTTAAATTCTCCTTGAACTGATCCTTTAACAAAACGAGTTCTGAACTAAAAAAATTCCCTTGTACATGACTGTTCCACCACAGGATAAGAACTGCCCACTTAATGGCATCTTGCAGGAACTCACCAGCCCTTGTAACTTTACAAAGTAACAAATGACTGTTCATAAGCTAAAATAACCTTAATAAGAAAGCTAGCTATTGAGAAATTTAAGTATTTTGCACTCGGATCAGCTAATTCAAAATTCACCTTATCAGCCCAGCAGATAACTGATGATACAATGCGTAGAACTCACTTCCGAGTTCCTCAATCGAAACTTCAGTAGAGGAAGATGGCAGTCTCCAGCCACCTCTATGCCTCTGCAAAAAAACCAACCATTCATCCTTTGGTCTCATAACCACCCGTGAAATTGATAGCATTCCTAGACCAACTAAATGCCTACAGAGCTGCATGTTCCATCAACAGGCTGTGTCTGAATTTTGGACACTAAGTTGATAAATGTATATCACTTGATTTAGAATAAATTTTTGACTTGAATGGTACACATGTTTAATAGTGACATGAACCAAGTTACAAGCCAAATTTGAGTATGTTCATGATTATTGCCAGTGCAGCTTTCCAATATCATTCATACTATCTTCTGAACATTAATGATGAAAGATTATGATTCATTACAGTGCGACTTCACAGCTCTTCAAGAATTTAGGCAAAGCCAATATGCTGTTCCTCACAAAAGCAATGTTAATCACATTTCATAAAAACTTAAAAGTTCATAAAAAAGCAAAGTCTCATCACTAAAAAAACAGCCCTACAGCAAACAGTTATGGCTCTGGCATGGACTGGATTTATGGAGCAGTAAGCCAGTGCCTAAGGTGCAAGTACGCTGTAACCGAGGGTGGGGTACAAACTTCATTCTTTTATTTCTTAACGAACTGGTCCACAGGAAGCAGTTGTTCAGGACAGGAGAGTACTTCACAAGGATATCTAGCAGTCATAACAACACAGGACTGCCGAGCATGTAATAAATTTCAAGTGCAGATGTGTAAAAGCAACACCTGAAGCATTTGGTATGGATATTAACTATCAAATGCATGACAATTGCTTTCTGCTTACATAATAATAAATAAATATCATTCTGACCACTTCTTCCCACCTTAATGAGCTACAAGTCATATCAGCCTTTACAACATTTACTGCTTAAGCCTATGGCTAATGTCCTAAAGGTACTTCCATTAAAATCACTACAAAGGCATTCAGTATTTCAGTATTTGTCAAAAGCTTGTTACTCTGACATCCTGTAGTCCTTAAAAAATATCTATAATAAGATCTTTGGCTAAAGCTTAAACGAATCAACAGAAATCACATGCAGTTAAACCCATGGACTGTAATGGATGATGAGGGGAAGACCCAGTTGCTAAGTAGTGCTGTATGTCTGATCCTCTCTTACGTTAATCTAATAACAAAAACAAACATTATCTATATTGTACATCAATTAGCTTTAAACATATTACCATATCTATGAGGAGGAGCAGATGCAATATAGTCTTAGGCTCTACTTACAAAGATCCTCAATTTATAACAAATATACTAATGTTTATAAGGAGTTTCACAACAGAACCACTTCTAATTTTTCATCATGCACATTACTCTGATTCTGAGAGTGCTACTAAGGACTCCATTCCCACAACCATACATATACAAATCCTCTCCATTTCACACAATCAAGATTCATTTCTATGAAATCCTTAGAAATAACCTTAACATTAAAGATTTAATTCACTGCATCTATCCACCTCTTTCATGGTCTAACTCTCCTTGTACTTTCACTATGATATCATATATCTTAACCTATCATCTGCCATGATTGGTACACTGCCAGAGCACCTTACTTAAACCCCTGTTTATTAGTCTTTCAAACAATTTCTTGACAAACATCCTTCTCATATCATCACTCATCTTAACCCCCAATTCCAACTATACTATGTACATTATTGATCTCTAATATTCTTATACTCACATCTTTTCAATAGCCTCCTCTTAAAACATATCAAACCCACTTACCATTCTATCCAGTTAATCCTCTGAACCAGTTAAGACTAACTGTAGCTGCAACTTACAGAAAGACACACAAAGCAAATAGTTGTTGGATAAGGCTTTAACTACATTACAAAAACTTAACTTTCAGCCTCAGTATCATTAGCAGTGCATTCTGAAGTTTGGAAATCATCCAGCTTTTCATTATTTAGCCAACTTTGCTAATTTACCATGTCCAAGGTTGCACTTTTTAATCAAAAATCATAAATTCAGCAGCTGAGGTATACTTCATTCATGGGCAATATTCTATAAATTTTTCAATTGTGACTGGATATTAAGTAAATTCTTAGGATACATTTGTCTTCTAATACAACACTAGTACTTGTGTTGCAGTCACATATGAGAAAAAATTCTTCAGTTTTTCCAGAAGAGAAAGTTGTTCATCAATTATACTGTTGCTTCCCAAGGTTTCTGTATGGAGACGAGCCACATAAGGAATGACCATTCTGATAACTCCTTTCCTAAAAGAGCAAAGCTGTGGAATTGTCTTCCTTCTTTCATATTTCCCTCTTCCTGTAACCTTTTAACATTTAAAAGTCAGGTCTACAAATGTCAAGGAACTCAGAGTAATCTTTAAAGTCTTTTTCTCATGCTCTTCTTTTCTTCCTTACATCTGAGATGTCCACAACTGGGGTATGTTTCAGTCCATTCCATTTTTGCTACCATAAAAGAATAAACAACTGTCACCCTTTAAGTAAACTAAAACAGTGAATAGCTGTTGCCCTTTTCTAAATCAAACTGTACCTAAAAATTTAGTTCTTACTCATTTTTTCCATATTTCTGCTCTGCTGAAGCTAAATCTGTGTCCTCTTGGTAACCCCGCCATTCAGCATATGTTCTCAATTGGAGGTCCACTGGAAATTTAAGTCCAACAAACTGCTTCTTTTCGTCACTGTCCCAAATGTATTTTGTTTTTTGGAAAGTGAACCAAATACTTTCCACTGTGTCTTTACTGATCTGGAAAAAGGGATTTTGTAAATTAGGATCCATCTTATGGGTGACTGTATCACTTACATTGCAGCCTTAATCTTCATATGGCATGATCAGTATTAAATAAATATCAAGAATAAAGGATAAATAAGAAATATGTAAAACTATAAAAAGGTACTTTAGTAAACAAAAATACACAAAAACACTGATTCAACAAATAAGAATACCCTTTATGCTCAAGAATCAACTTTCACACAGTTGACCTTGAACAATTACAACGCTACTGTCCAGCACTCACCCCACTAAGACAGATATACAACGTTACATATCTTGATCTGTGGTCACACTCAGAGAAAATAGCTAGCTCACTCAGCATTACATGAATCCCCAGGGAAGGAGATCCTTGGGCAAGAAAGTAAAGAAGTGTGTATGTAACAGATCCTTGTCAAATGAGGGCCTTATGTTCCCAGAAAGGGATATGATGGGCAAAACAGCACTGCATATAATTAATACCTTCAGGCATAAATGGAAATAGAGCATCTCCTTCAATGGGATGTAACGTACAGACAAATATCTAATGATTTCCCTATCAAAAACCTCTGAGCAAATACCTGTACATAAAAATCAATCACCACACTATAAACAGAGAATATATAAAATTCATGAAGATAGTGTTGATTCATGTACAAGGAAATGAAATCATGATAATGTACAAGCTTTACAGAGAGACTTCCTTATAATGAACTTCAATGTACTGAAGTTCAACTTCTGACAGACCTTTTGAATTCCATTACACTAAGTACGAGATGTGATGGAAAATCCTGTGAAAGTTCATTACACTACAAATTTTGTCCAGTAAGGTCAGAACCATCCGACTGAGTTTGGGATGTAATGAAATATTCTATTAGCTCCCAAATTCATTCTGGAATGTTGAGCATCAAGACAACATGTGACAGCCTGTTGCGTGTCATCTCTGCACCTTTATCTCTATTTCACTGACATCCAACAGTCTTTCTGATATATATATATATATATATATATATATATATATATATATATATATGCAATTTTACCCTAATCTAAGATAGTTTAATGATGCAATACTATTTCTTGTACCATTACACCTAGAAAAATAATATAATTTAGGTAGAAATTTCAACATGGTCACAGCCTGTCAGACTGAGATACACAAATGCTTCATCAAAACATGCACTTGATACCAAGTTCTCACACAAATGCATTTTTTCAGAGGAATAAAGGCCTGTCTTTTTGTATTACATTACGACATCATAGCACTATCAGCAGTGCACTAGCTATGAGGCCTAGGACTTATTTCACCATTCCTGAGAAGCTAAAAATGATTTAGGGTCATGATTATTGAGGGTGGTGAAAGTAGCTCACACCACACGTGTGCCCTGTTTCTGATCAGGAAGTGATCTAGGTGACTCCCTCCAGCCTCTTGAGGGAGGAGTGATCTATAACACAGATGATATATGCTGGACCAAGGTAATTTTGCAGTGTACTTATAAAATCAATAATTTGCTATTGCTCCTAACAAAACTCACGATGTACTGAAATTTGGCTTCATATGAAATACGATTTTCCCCAATTAGTCTGTTGCTAACGAGAAATAATTACTGTATATCACTTATAAAATACCCCATACTATTTAGGAAGATGATCTAGTAATATTTTATTGGATTAACAGGAGATTTGTTAGTTAGATTGTCAGACCTCTGCTTAATCCGACACAGGCTTCTGCCTGTCGGCAGCCTGTAAAACAGGAGCGAACAGAAGGTATGATTATGCCAACATCTTTACATTACTTTTTCTTTCTTTCTTTCAAACTGTTCGCCATTTCCCGCATTAGCGAGGTAGCGTTAAGAACAGAGGACTGGGCCTTTGAGGGAATACCCTCACCTGGCCCAATTCTCTGTTCCTTCTTTTGGAAAATTAAAAAAAAAAACGAGAGGGGAGGATTTCCAGCCCCCCGCTCCCTTCCCTTTTAGTCGCCTTCTACGACACGCAGGGAATACGTGGGAAGTATTCTTTCTCCCCTATCCCCAGGGATTACTGTAGGGATTAATTGTGGTGTTCCAAAATAAGACAGAGGGAAAAGAAAAACATTTATAAAATAAGACTGGTAGGAGCAGAAATTTATCAGTACTAAAATGATCTAAAATCCTGAGAAATTTATCAGTACTATAATGATTTAAAATCCTAAGTAAATCAAATCCAACTTACAGGAGTTTTGTGGACCCTGACCAGTTCTGGGGAGCCATTGTTGGGAGTTGGCACCACCTTTGCTACTGTTGCTACTTTTGGATCCCTTTCCTGAAATCAAGAGGGTATTTCATCATTCACTTTATGTGGCTTTTTAACATATATACATGGATACAGTGATAAGAGAGATGAAAGCAAAACTATGGAAAAGGGGTGCAGAGATGGAGTGTGGTGGCAGCAAAAACGGATATGGAACGAGGCACGAGGTCAAGAATCCAGGCTGTGGAAATAAGCTATTTGACAAGAGCCTGTGGAGTGACTAGATAGTATGAAGAAAGAAATGTAAGGGTGTATGAGTGATGTGGTATGACAAGGAATGCAAAGGGAATGAATTGTGGAGTGGTAGAATGAGGTGATTTTGGCATGCGGAAAGAAAGCAAGACTGGGAGTTAACAAAGAGGGTGTATGATAGTACAATTAAAGGGGTTGGTAAGACAGGAAGACCACTTGCAACATGGGCAAATAGGATGGAGGAATACGGGAGGGAGAGAAATAAAAGAAAATGTGTGAAATGGTGTATATGAGGTAGGCATGTAAGGACAGAGATAACTAAGGACTCTTTTGCCGTGGCCATCCCTTGATGGGAGTTCCAGGAGGGAATGGGCATCAGAGATATAGATAGATAGATATTACAGTAACATTTGTGAATGATACTGTAAATGAGACAGGATTAATTTTCATTTTGATGGCCAATGAAGAACAAAACATTATATGATAAAATAATTCATCTTTCATCTCAGTATATATTATAAAAGAATAGGTTTTCTACCCAGAGATCTTTGGAATGGAATGTCAGTTACATCTAAGCCTCAAAATACACCATACTTGAGTTCCCGGAAAAGACTGTATGCAAAAAACACATAAACAGAGTCAAATATAACTTGGGTCCAATAAAGATACATCCTAAACTCCCAAAACTCCTCATTACTATTAACTTAGAATAACAACTGATACATACATGCTCTGCAATATCAGATTAAAATTTATCAAAATTTAAGAGGTTACAATAACAGTTGCATAGCACGATTTGGAGCATCATAGTTTATCAGATGATTTCAAAAGAAGCAAAGAAGATTATGTGTATTGGAGAAAATGTGGGATTAATTAATGTAATAGTAAGTAATACACTCATATCATTAAAAAGGAAAAAGAAATCAACTAGAAGCCAAAGTGCGGGAAAAAAATGTACCACAATTCATCTCCTGCTGAAACTGAATGACTGTTTGTATGTTGTCTGTTGACATCTAGTGCCATGTCAGAGGTGCATGTTCATGTGTGACAGGAATACATGAACTGCTGGGAGGTTAGGTGAGATTTCCACACACTAAATTCTGCTGATTCACTAAGGGTATTACAAACTTTTCTGTTACTTATAAAGTTGCCCAGATATGCCATTCTTATCTTACTTAATTTCGTTCACTATTCAGATACGACAAATCAGTCCTGTGTGGTACGAGCTATTTACATAAAAGCACCAAGGAAAATATTTGTAACTATCTAAACCCTACGAATATAAATTAAGAATTCATGAGCGACGTTTCCCAGTCTTCCTGACGCAAGATGTGAGCCTTACCTTCCTGCAAGTGAGGAGGCACCGGACATGGACAGACCAGTGACAGAAGAGACAGGTCAGGACCTGGAGACAGCCGATGCCTGCAAGAACGATGAGACCCGCCTCGAAATATTCCTCCCAGCCGTACACCCACGTCCACGCCCACGCCCATACACTATATAACAACACGAAGGGGAATATGTAGCCATGTAACAATAGCGGTCGAGGTACATATAAGCCTACAGATTGCACCAAATCATCAATACAGTTGGAAGCCATTGCCTCAGTGTATCAGACGACGCTCCAAAACACTCCGTCTCACAATCCCTTTCGTTCATTTTATATTGACAATAATTTTAACAATCTTAATCAAATAATAATACATTTACCAATTACGTATTTCAGTAACTTATAAAGAAATATGGTAAAACACTACGAGTTAACATCTTATTACAGATTCACTAGTTCTGTGCTAAATTTTTTGGTTAAAGTCATATAAGAGTGTTCGAATAAAGGCGACAAAACAGTATACAGTGGAGGCGGAAGATGCGCACCGACCTCCACACTTCCACGTAATTTTGACATAATGTGACATAAGGTTTGTCCTGCAGCAGCATGATCCCTCCATATATCATTCACAGCCTCGTATAAACAGGAGTGAATTATTCAAGTCGTAAATCGTACCAACTTTAGTTTTTAAGCACACAACAAAATGTTTACAATGTAAAACCATGAATACTGTTACTAGAATTGCTGTCGCTTGGAAATATATCATTGTTATTTTAAAATACATAAAATATAATGATTTAAATTATTTAATAATTATAAAGCACCTTATAGAAATCGTGTCATCGTTCCTTGAAGGAATGACTTGTATGGCACATTAACTTGCATAAACCTACTTATTATATTTATTCTAAAATTGTAATATGTAGGTTAATGTAACCTGCATTAAAAAATTAAATTAATGGAACAATTAGACATATGAATTACATATCAGGGGGAAGTTAAATTTCCCTGGGGATAGGGTAAAGAATACTTCCTACGTATTCCCTGCATGTCGTAGGTGGCTAATATATATATATATATATATATATATATATATATATATATATATATATATATATATATATATATATATATATATATAATTTCATTTTTATTATACTTTGTCGGTCTCACGCGTTTGCGAGGTAGCGCAAGGAAACAGACGAAAGAAATGCCCCAACCCACCCACATACACATGTATATACATACACGTCCACACACGCACATATACATACCTATACATTTCAACGTATACATATATATACACAGACATATACATATATACCCATGCACATAATTCATACTTGCTGCCTTTATTCATTCCCGTCACCACCCCGCCACATACGAAATGACACCTCCCCCCCCCCAAACTGGGCAGTATGAGATTGCAATATACGCATAACTGTCAAACAAACAAAATAACAGTATTCTTGTTGAACAAGGTATATAAATCTTACAAACTAGAATGTGGTGCGTCTTTGTGGAACCATAATCCATAAAGTATTTATGCGAGTTAAAAAGCATCCAAAAGAATGACATTAACTGGTGGGAATTGTTTCTGAAGGGTCAAAATACTGCTATTACCTTTCCTTAAAACTAAAAGAGAAAAGGGGGTTGCTATTATGAATTACAAGGCAAAAGTGTCACCACTTACCTCTTAAGATTAGTAGTGAACCACAAGAAGATTGTCACCTTCAGATCCCACTCACCTTGTCCACCCATATGCTGAATAACGTGTACTCACACCTTTGGTCACCTTTCTGTACCCCACTATATTGTTACCTACCACTAACAAGCTAAGATATCAGTTCCAAAAAATTTCCTCAACAAATACTAATGGAGAGCTTTCCAGGAGGAAAACATAAACAAAATCCTTCAATGGCACACTTCCCACCATATCTTGGTCTAGGACCTTGTTTTACATTACCTATACCTTTTAGAAGTCACCTAACCCCACAGCTTGATCTGGAACCTTAAGTATACTCTATGGTGGTTTTGAAGATCTACTACCACCACAGTTTGGTCTGAGATTTTAGCTTACTCTAAACATACTTTAAGGTTGTTTTGGGGATCTGCCCCTAAAACACAAGTCAAGACCAAGATGCCATGTTGGAGATCGTACCTCATGGGCCAATTCATGCTGTGACACAGTAAACCTGCATAGGTTGCTGTATGGCACTGGGAACAGGTGAATGGACATCTGTTGTCCTCATGATCATTATGGTGGTCAAAAAGAGTGAATTTTCATCGTTATAGCTTATCATTTGTGGGCATGAAGTTGTTGTAACTTTCTCATCGAGTTAAGTCCTTAAGTGAGAAACAGCAGTATACATGGATAACTTATATAATACAACTGAAAGAGTGAAATATAAAAATGTGAAAAGGATAAATAGATATCATCAGAAGAGTGCATGGATCAAAGTATTTTAAAAAAGTGTAGTCATGTATGAAGTATCCACAGGATATAGGTTAATGAAGAAATAAAAAAGTATCGGTGACAGTACAAGGAGGACTGATAGACTGCAACAAGGCAACTGATGAAGGGAGGAGGGATTTCAGATGCCAGAGAAATTATATGTGATGGTAAAATGACAGTGATGGGGTACTAAAAGTTATATACTTTTACATATTATACATAAAATTACAGTATGTTATACATGGCATATCAATGCTGACTGATTCTTCATCAGCAGGTAATGAATAAAAATGTAAATCAATCGGTTTCCGTTTGAACGAAGTATTAAAAGACACTTTCATTTCTCATGGGATGATTTAATGTGAAATGGCATCAAGTGAATATATCATTATGGGAGACAAATTTGACAGCAGCATACTCGATGTAGGTTGAAAACGCCTGTGAGAAATGAGAGTCTTTATGCATGCACTCAGATAATTGGAAAAATAGTACAAGATAACAGATGGATAATGCAAGCAAAAAAATATGACTCCATCTGTGTCAGGTGATTAAGATACACTGTAACTGCTTTATAGATTGCCTACGATGAGCTTCAGAGCGAAGTTAACTGGAAATAGAGATCTTTCTTTTTTAAACTATTCGCCATTTCCCACATTAGCGAGGTAGCTTTAAGAACAGAGGACTGGGCCTTTGAGGGAATATCCTAACCTGGCCCCCTTCTCTGTGTATGTCAACAGCCTCTCTGTCACTGCTCTGCCATGTATCTTCTAGGTATGCTCTTACATTTAACAAACTTCTACCACTGTAAACCGAGCAATCACTCGTCCCACTTGCTTTTGAATAATGGTACTATATTGGCATTCTGTCAGTCTTCTGAGGCACCTCATTTAATCATACATATGCCAAAAATCCTGACTATTCACTCAACACAGCTAACACTTTTCATGGGAAATTCAACTGTAATACCATCTATTCCAGTCACTTTGCAAGTCTTTAAGTACCTTTTCTCTTTCACAAAAGCCTTTGCCAAGACTCTGCCAGCATACCTATACAGCCCAAACAACCCACATCTGCCACCCTATCCTCCAATACAGTCATCAGT
The DNA here is from genome assembly GCF_036320965.1 of Panulirus ornatus. Lineage (NCBI taxonomy): Eukaryota > Metazoa > Arthropoda > Malacostraca > Decapoda > Palinuridae > Panulirus > Panulirus ornatus. The sequence goes on from NC_092278.1 coordinate 23,296,912, forward strand.
CATTCACATAATTACTCCATCTCTATCTTCTTTCCCTGTTATTGCTTCCCCATTTCTCTCATGCATCTATCAATTCTCCTCAAACTATTCACCTACTTCCAAACATTTTCTTCTGGAGTTTGACAATACCCAAAGTATAAATGAGAAAGAACACTCCTTAAGTATCTCCAGCATGTTGTAGAAGGCAACTAAAACAGGCAGAAGGTCTGGGGACCTGCAAATCTTCCATTCTTGTATTACCATTTTCCTAAAGTAGGAACAGAGGAGCTGCAGCAGAATATGTCCTTGAAGTCCTAATTATCTGTTCCTGATGCTACCTTCCTAATGTGGGGAAAAGCAAGCAGATATAAAAATGGAAATATCTGTGTGGCTTGGCTATAGATGGAAGCACTGGCTTCAGAGAATTACACATGAAGCTAGGGAGTGGATGTAAACAAATAAAGCCATTCTTCTGCTCCTGGTGCTACCTTGCTAGCATTGGAAACACTAATCAAGCATGAAAAAGTATACAGTAATGGTTCCATGTGGTGTACAGATGAGTTTGGGAACCTGAACACCAAAGAATGGAGGAGGTTTGATGGGGAAAAAAAAACTGAGGTAAGCGTGTGGTGTGTGGCAGGTTGAACTTGAAAATAATGACAGTGCAAGAGAGAGAGAGACAAGTCAGTAAATGAAATCTCTTTGTCAGAGCTAATCAGGGTATGCTGAAACATTTGGACAATTGGAGGGAACAGTTTGATTAAAAGGATCTATGCATCAAAAGTGGAAGGAGGAAGGAGAGGCCAAGAAGGAGACAGAGTAAGAGAGACTCTGGGGGTTTCAAAACGTGAAGAGTGAGAGTTGTCAAGCATGTCAGAAGCAACTCCACAAAAATAATAGTTTTCATACCTTTGCTATTTCCTGTGTGAGTGAGGTAGAATCTGAAATAAATGCATATGCCTTAAGAGGAAAGAATCCTCACTTAGCTCCTTCCTCTGTTCCTTCTTTTGGTAAGTAATGTAAGAGGGGAGGATTTCCAGTACCCTGCTCCTACCCGTCTTGGGTGCCTTCTACAACACACACGAGCAGTAGTCTATCTCCCCATCCCCAATAATAATGAAAAAAAAATTTCATACTATTCGCCAACTCCTGCATCAGCGAGGTAGTGTCAAAAACAGAGGACTGAGCCTTTGAGGGAATATCCTCACTTAGCCCCCTTCTCTGTTCCTTCTTTTAGAAAATCAAAAACGAGAGGAGGAGGATTTCCAGCCCCCCGCTCCCTCCCCTTTTAGTCGCCTTCTACGACATACAGAGAATACGTGGGAAGTATTCTTTCTCCCCCATCCCCAGGGATATTTATTTATTTATCATTTATTATACTTTGTCACTGTCTCCCGCGTTAGCGAGGTAACGCAAGGAAACAAACAAAAGAATGGCCCAACCCACCCACATACACATGTACATACATACACGTCCACACACAGCACATATACATACCTATACATCTCAATGTATACATATATATACACACACATACATACATATGTATACACATGAACATAATTCATACTGTCTGCCTTTTTTCATTCCGTCACCACCCCGCCACAAATGAAATGACAACCCCCTCCACCCACATGTGCACAAGGTAGCGCTAGGAAAAGACAACAAAGGCCACATTCGTTCACACTCAGTCTCTAGCTGTCTTGTATAATGCAATAAAACCACAGCTCCCTTTCCACATCCAGGCCCCACAGAATTTCCATTTTTTACCCCAGACGCTTCACATGCCCTGGTTCAATCCACTGACAGCAAATCGACCCCGGTATACCACATCGTTCCAATTCACTCTATTCCTTGCACGCCTTTCACCCTCCTGCATGTTCAGGCCCCAATCACTCAAAATCTTTTTCACTCCATCTTTCCACCTCCAATTTGGTCTCCCACTTCTCATCGTTCCCTCCACCTCTGACACATTTATCCTCTTGGTCAATCTATCCTCACTCATTCTCTCCATGTGACCAAACCATTTCAAAACATCCTCTTCTGCTCTCTCAACCACACTCTTTTTATTACCACACATCTCTCTTACCCTTTCATTACTTACTTGATCAAACCACCTCATACCACATATTGTCCTCAAACATCTCATTTCCAGCACATCCACCCTCCTCCGCACAACTCTATCTATAGCCCACGCCTTGAAACCATATACCATTGTTGGAACCACTATTCCTTCAAACATACCCATTTTTGCTTTCCAAGATAACGTTCTCCACTTCCACATATTTTTCAATGCTCCCAGAACTTTCGCCCCCTCCCCCTCCCTATGATTCACTTCCTCTTCCATGGTTCCATCTGTTGCCAAATCCACTCCCAGATATCTAAAACACTTCACTTTCTCCAGTTTTTCTCCATTCAAACTTACCTCCCAACTGACTTGTCCCTCAACGCTACTGTACCTAATAACCTTGCTCTTATTAACATTTACTCTCAGCTTTCCTCTTTCACACACTTTACCAAACTCAGTCACCAGCTTCTGCAGTTTGTCACCCTAATCAGCCACCAGCCCTGTATCATCAGCAAACAACAACCAACACACTTCCCAAGCTCTCTCATCCACAACAGACTGCATACTTGCCCCTCTTTCCAAAACTCTTGCTTTCACCTCCCTAACAACCCCATCCATAAACAAATTAAACAACCATGGAGACATCACGCACCCCTGCCGCAAACCAACATTCACTGAGAACCAATCACTTTCCTCTCTTCTTCCTACACGTACACATGCCTTACATCCTCGATAAAAACTTTTCACTGCTTCTAACAACTTACCAGGGATAAATTTCAATAATAATAATAATTACATGATTCCCAACCCTAATTATTTACACATCACCCCCAGCATACATCAAAGTTCATATCAACATAATGACCATCATTAACATTCACTGTGACAACTATGTGCAATGAAACTTTCCAAACAAGAAGGCTGCAATATGTTTCTTAGAATGCTTGACTAGAAACCTGAACAAAATTTTAGTGAGACTGATCTTGCATGCCTAAAAAACAACTTTATTGCTTACTAAACTAATACATGAGAAAGACCATCTCTACAAAAGCCACTTATTTTTTCTTGTACCATTTTCATTTCAGGAAGAATACTCAGTTTAAAAAGTTCATTCATTTACATGTGCTAAATACACAAACTGCCTTATGTTTTGCAAACTTTTAACTATGCACTTGACAACTGTTCTTTACACATAATGTAATAAGTTGAGAAACTTACATATTTCACAATGTAAATACTGTATTTGGCATATAAAAGACTGATGTACAAAAACTAATACATGACAAAGACATCTGATTCATAAACATTCATCATATATAAAATATCTAAAACAAGTGAAAGTAATGACTCAGATGCTTATTTACGAAGAGGAATCATGATCCCACAGTCACCAACATGTGCTATTTTTGATTCAGTTTTCATCTCATAAAGCGTATTTCTGAGGACTAAAACACCACTTGTAACTTTTCCAAAAGCAGTATTAGTGAAACCTCCACTCATATATCCCAAAGATATTCCAAACATTGACATTCTTTCTGGATCATCACTGCCAAAAATTAGCCCTGGGTGACAATTTCTTTGGTAATAACCACCAATTGTAATACCATCAACAAGTGCTGTGCAATACCTCATGTCTTTAAAATTTCCTGACTGAATGGACTGAATGTATTCTTTACCACCATCGTCAATAACCAGTTTTTCTATCTCTAAGCCTTTGTAACATGGGCCGTGGTTCCCCAAACAAAACCGTAAAAAATTTTCACTCCGCAATGTGCCTCTAAACAAATCTATACATATACGCCCTTCATGGCGGTAATCAACAGAGAGGTCAATGAATGCCATCTGCCTGACTGGATCCATGGCTTGCATGACTCCATCAAACTGTAAGAAAATGGAGAAAGAAAAAAATCATGTATCAAGGAGAATCTTTACAATTACATCAACATACTCCACAATGAACTTCATTTCCAATTTTTTTGCACACACAGTAAATGTTTAAAATTCAATGATTAATGCCAGAAAGCTTATCTAACCCTTTAGATACACCAAAAGCTTTCATGGTAGTTCCTGAGGTGAAAATTTACCTCTTAAAATGAAAGCATTCACTTTATCTTTTGAATGTGATCATGAAAATACTCTAATAGAAGCAAACAATATATAAAAATAAATAAATATATGTGTGGTGGGGTGGCAGCAGGAATGGATGAAGGCAGCATGTATGAATAATGTACATGTGTATATATGTATGTCTGTGTATGTATATGTATGTATATCTTGAAATGTACAGATATGTATATGTGCCTATGTGGGCGTATATGTATATACATGTGTATGTGGGTGGGCCGGGCCATTCTTTCATCTGTTTCCTTGCGCTACCTCGCTAACGCAGGAGACAGCGACAAAGTATAAAATATATAAAAATATATAAGAGTGCTGGAAAATCGGTGGTGTACCTGTACTAGCAACTCTGCCCCAATTTTTGCTAGAAATTTTTTTTGTGCCTTATCAAATAATTCAGGATCATGTTAAGCCTGGTCCTCTAAATCTAGCTAAAAGCTGCACAGTTTCCTTCTTAAGAAACCAAAGCAATGTGGGGAAAAATTATTGTGCCCTGCCACCTCAGCCATCGCCCAGACTTGCTGCATGACCTTGAAGTTGGGGTGTGAAACTTGACACATGATTATCCATCAAGAGGCATTACTCAGATCACATAAATATCAGTCTAAAGGCATTAAGGAGTTAATGTTAAAAATAATATACTGTATTATCCCTGAGAATAAGGGAGAAAGAATACTGCTCACATAGCTCCAGCAAGTTGTAGAAGGCATCTAAGAGGGGGGCTAGAAATCCCTCCCTCCTTTATTGCTATTTTTTTTTTTTTCTTTTAAGATGAAACAAAAGGAAATGAGCCAAGCAAGGATTTTTTTCAGGTAGGAAATAGCTAACAAGTATGAAAGTGAAAAAAAGAAAAAAAAAAATTCCAGTAAGTCTTGTTTTTGTTTTTATATGTGTACTGTTTATCTCTGGGGATAGGGGAGAAAGACTTCTTCCCATGTATTCCCTGCGTGTTGAAGAAGGCGACTAAAAGGGGAGGGAGCAGGGGGCTGGAAATCCTCCTCTCTCATTTTTAATTTTCCAAGAGAAGGAACAGAGAAGGGGGCCAAGTGAGGATATGCCCTCAAAGGCTCAGTCCTCTGTTCTTAACGCTACCTCGCTAATGCGGGAAATGGCGAACAGTATAAAAAAAAAAAAATATATGTAAATGTTAATGGTGAAGAGCTTGTAGATTTGTGTGCAGAAAAAGGACTGGTTATTGGGAATACCTGGTTTAAAAAGAGAGATATACATAAGTATACATATGTAAGTAGGAAAGATGGTCAGAGAGCGTTATTGGATTACGTGTTAACTGATAGGCACATGAAAGAGAAACTTTTGGATGTTAATGTGCTGAGAGGGGCAACTGGAGGGATGTCTGATCATTATCTTGTGGAAGTGAAGGTGAAGATTTGTAGAGGTTTTCAGAAAAGAGGAGAGAATGTTGAGGTGAAGAGAGTGGTGAGAGTGAGAGCTTGGAATGGAGGCTTGTGTGAGGAAGCACCAGGAGAGATTGAGTGCAGAATGGAAAAAGGTGAGAGCAAATGACATAAGGGGAGTGCAGGAGGAATGGGATGTATTTAGGGGAGCAGTGATGGCATGTGCCAAATAAGCCTGTGGCATGAGAAAGGTGGGAGGTAGGCACATTAGAAAGGGTAATGAGTGGGGGGTGAAGAAGTAAGATTGTTAGTGAAAGAGAAGAGAGAGAGGCATTAGGACAATTTTTGCAGGGAGGTAGTGCAAATGATTGGGAAATGTATAAAAGAAAGAGGCAAGAGGTTAAGAGAAAGGTGCAAGAGGTGAAAAATGGCAAATGAGAGTTGGGGTGAGAGAGTATCATCAAATTTTAGGGAAAATAAAAAGATGTTTTGGAAGGAGGTAAATAAAGTGCGTAAGACAAGAGAGCAAATGGGAACATCGATGAAGGGAGCAAATGGGAAAGTAATAACAAGTAGTGGTGAAGTGAGAGGGAGACGGAGTGAGTATTTTGAAAGTTAGTTGAATGTGTTTGATGATAGAGTGGCTGATATATGGTGTTTTGATCGAGGTGGTGTGCGAAGTGAGAGGGTCAGGGAGAATGATGTCATAAATGGAGAAGAGGTAGTTAAAGCTTTGTGGAAGATGAAAGCCGGCAAGGCAGCGGGTTTGGATGGTACTGCTGTGGAATTTATCGAAAAAGGGGGTGACTGTGTTGTTGACTGGTTGGTGAGGATATTCAATATATGCATGGTTCATGGTGAAGTGCCTGAGTACTGGCGGAATGCATGCATAGTGCCACTGTACAAAGGCAATGGGGATAAAGGTGAGTGTTCAAATTACAGAGGTATAAGTTTGTTGAGTATTCCTGGGAAATTATATGGGAGGGTATTCTGAGAGGGTGAAGGCATGTACAGAGCATCAGATTGGGGAAGAGCAGTGTGATTTCAGAAGTGGTAGAGGATGTGTGGATCAGGTGTTTGCTTTGAAGAATGTATGTGAGAAATACTTAGAAAAGAAGATGGATTTGTATATAGCATTTATGGATCTGGAGAAGGCATATGATAAAGTTGATAAAGATGCTCTGTGGAAGGTATTAAGAGAATATGGTGTGGGAGGTAAGTTACTAGAAGCAGTGAAAAGGTTTTATCGAGGATGTAAGGCATGTGTACGAATAGGAAGAGAGGAAAGTGATTGGTTCCCGGTGAATGTCGGTTTGTGGCAGGGGTGTGTGATGTCTTCATGGTTGTTTAATCTGTTTATGGATGGGGTTGTTAGGAGGTGAATGCAAGAGTTTTGGAGAGAGAGGCAAGTATGCACTCTATTGGGGATGAGAGGCCTTGGGAAGTGAGTCAGTTGTCATTTGCTGATGATTCAGCACTGGTGGCTGATTCAGGTGAAAAACTGCAGAAGTTGGTGACTGAGTTTGGTAAAGTGTGTAAAAGAAGAAAACTGAGAGTAAATGTGAATAAAAGCAAGGTTATTAGGTTCAGTAGGGTTGAGGGACAAGTAAATTGGGAGGTAAGCTGAATGGAGAAAAACTGGAGAAAGTGAAGTGTTTTAGATATCTGGGCGTGGATTTGGCAACGGATGGAACCATGGAAGCGGAAGTGAATCACAGGGTGGGGGAGGGGCAGAAGGTTCTGGGAGCATTGAAGAATGTGTGGAAGGCAAGAATGTTATATTGGAAAGCAAAAATGGGTATGTTTGAAGGAATAGTGGTTCCAACAATGTTATACAGTTGTGAGGCATGGGCAATAGATAGAGTTGTGCGGAGGAGGGTGGAGGCGTTGGAAATGAGATGTTTTAGGACAATATGTGGTGTAAGGTGGTTTGATCGAGTACGCAATGAAAAGGTAAGAGAGATGTGTGGTAATAAAAAGTATGTGGTTGAGAGAGCAGAAGAGGGTATATTGAAATGGTTTGGTCACATGGAAAGAATGAGTGAAGAAAGATTGACAAAGAGGATTTATGTGTCAGAGGTGGAGGGGACCCCATACATTTTTGCCATTTCCCACATTAGCAAGGTAGCATCAAGAACAGATGACTGAACCTTAGAGGGAAAAATCCTCACTTGGCCCCCTTGATGAGATGGCCCTGATTAGGCATTTAGTTGCCCATACCATCTCAGTAAAAAAATTAAATAAATAAATAAATCACATTTTAAAAATGAGTTAAGGTAAACTATCTGCAATCATCCTAAATAAACACAGAAGAAAACAAAATCATGAGAGACACATTGAAAGCAATGAAAGAGTGAGAAAAACAAAGAATTAAAATCATGTAGAGGAAAGTGGTTTAATTCTAAAAAATTTTGAGAAGTCAAAATATCAGCATTACGTCATCTAAAATTAAATTAAAAAAAAGTCATGGAAGAGAGAGCCAGTGAGGAAAAAATTTACAGAAAAAAAAATGGTGGGGTAAGTAAGATAAGGTGTTTTACTATATTTCAAGATAATGTCACAAGCATTCTTGTATCTTTACATCACAGTGATAAACTAGAAATCTGTCCAATGCTGTTTTACACTACCACAAAAACACATATAAAACTACCGTGACAAGAGTAGCATCACATGGTGGTGGAGTTTCCTCTGAGGCATGAAGAAGCAAGTTCATGCCGTGGATGGTCAGCTTGGACCAACGCACTGAACCATCAACCTTCGTATGAACAGCATACATGGACTGAGTAATTTGTAGTCTATCTTTTAAATCCTGTAATAATCATACAATATTACCTTTATAAAAGTGCACATGTATATCTACAATCCTTGCAATCATATGACTCCCACAATAAAATATCAAAGGATAACTTAGTTAGTTGCAAGCCAGATTATGTGTAGCTGTGCCAATGTGCACAATAGTCAGAGATGATAAATCTGGTAGATATATAAAAGTATAAGCAAAATTGCCAAGTCTGTATCACTGGAAGGTAGATCAGATAAAACACTATCTGTAATGCAATTTACTTTTCGCATGATAGTTAACATTCCCCTAGCTTAGGATAGACAACTGAAATATCTTCAACAATACCATCAACAAGCAGTTACCTGTAAGTCAACTGGTGCAGAAAGAGGAACTTCTGGTGTTGACTCTCGACCATTCTCTTCCATAAAATTTTGTAACTCACTTATGTGTTTCTTACTTTGCTTAATAGCTCTCTCTATCCTCTTTACCGAATTAACTTCTATTACTTGGGCTTCATCCTCTTCTACTGAAGCAATGCCTATCTCTATTTTCCTCAATTTCTCTACAACACCTTCAAGCTTTCCCTTAAGCTCTGAAATTTGCAATTCTAAAGAGTGTTTCATTTCTTCATAGAATTCTTTTTTCTGGAGTAAATCAAAGATCACTAAGTTTGTTTCAGCTACAAGATCACGCTTCAAATGAAGCAATGCATCAGAGTATGGCATTGCATCTGAACACATCTCCCTACACTTACACCGTCGACACAGCCACATATCACACTCTTTACACCATGAGATTATCAAAAACCCATGCTTCAAACATACATCACCATCACTTAGTGCCTCTTTTAAAAGCTTATATTTCACATCAGACAATACATGTGATAGTCTTAGTACAGTGTAGCTAACTGGAAGATGTGAAACATTGGTGATTTTCAATGGTTTGCAGCACTCTGGACATTTTCTGTCATTTACACATCTCTGCAGGAGACTCTCTATACAGAATGAGCACAGTGTGTGACCACATCTTAATGTGCGAGGAGTGTGATCATCTTCATCAAAAGGTTCCATACAAATACAACAGTTTACCTCCTGCTCATCCATGGAAACACAAAAGTTTACCTCCTGCTCATCCATATCTGCTACTCCTGAAAAAGAAAAAACGTATACCATATGTAAATACAAATCAGTCAAATTTTGAACTCGCATAATATACATAAATACAGCACATCTATCATACTGTAATACAATGATAAACATGGCAACTTAAAACACAGCTATAAAACTAATTACAAGGTTCTGACTAACCAAGCTACCCTGTTTTACTGTGGTTTGGGATTTTCTCAAGAAAACAAAATCTTGAATTCTGTAAGCTATAATAAATTTAGACTTATTAAAGAGAGGAAAACTTTAAACACCTTAATCTATATCGTAAAGGTAAATCACCAACTACTTTTCACGCTGAATTGCAAGTAAATCATAGAAACAGAAGTCTAAAACCAACCAAAGAAATCAAAAAGATGAAACCAAGATCAGTATGAGGTTACTTACCGAAACATGAAAATGTTAGGCAGAAAGGTAGTTGCTTTATGCTCCTCCTCTGAGAGGAAAATGTGAATACATGAGTGAAAAAGGATACGAGGGCCAGGTTTTTGAAGACTCTTTGAAATATGCTTAGGGAAAGAAAAGGATTCTTGTAGCATTTATGGATCTGCAGAAAGCATGAGCTGATAAGAGATGCTGGCTGGATTTATTTGGCTGTCTTTGAATCATTAGAATCTGGGTAAATCTCTGGTCTCACATTTCAAAATGTAATAACATATACAAAAAAATGCCATGCCACCATTTCAATTAACAGAAAAAATTAAATTTTTGCCACAGCAAAATGACCAAAGACCTGAGGATCAAGTGTGGTGACAGTATTATTTCTCAGCAATGAAGGGATCCTGTTTTGTAAAGTCCCAATTGCCATTGTAAAATATCCAACTCTTGCACTATTTCCTGGAGTGTATCAAAATTATGAGTCCTTTTGATATAACTAACTGACAACATCAAAGCCAAAACTTCCAAGACATTAGCTTTGCTAAGGGTATATTAGGCAACACACATTATATGCTCTATGGTTGGCACAGTTTGTTTTGCCAAGTTCAGGCAAATATAGGAAGCTAGGCTCAGCTATGCAAATGTTAAGGTATGACAAGCTAGGTAACACTAGGATAGGCTAAGTAATGCTAAGACAATATCCAATGTTGGTTTTAAAGTGAAGGAAGCATACAATCCAAAGTCCTTTTCAACATCAATTTTTCAATCCAAATGCCACTAATTTCCTAATTTGTTCCTAAAATGTTACTGCCCCACATGCATACTGCTACACAACACAGCTTTAAAAGTCTGGAGCCATATATCACATTCTTCCATCCATTTGATGTCTCGCTAAAGTGCTTTCAACTCCTCATGTGTCTACATCAGAAAAGTTTATGAATCTGCAAAATGATTTGCCGGAAATTCAATGTTGTTTTCATTATTACACAAAGATACCCATACGTGCTTGTTACAGTGTATTTAACAAACTTTCCTTTGATATGAAAGTTGAAATGTCCAGCATAAAGTGAAACTTAAGGAAATTACATAGCTCAAGAAACATTGTTTGACCCTTCAGTGCAATATAGTTAGTAAGAGGATGACTACATATTTAGTATAGCAGTAAAATAATGCAAATAATACTCCATTCACTCCTTACTTCACATCCAAACAATCACATAATAATTACACGTGGTTAAGATAGTACTGCAGCACTAGTAATGGTAAACAGTGACTCACTCATCCATAAAGATAACTGAATTTGTAGCAAAATAACCGATACAGTGAATGCATCTTTCCTCGCTATTCCCATATAATAATTACCCGTAATTTGAACAAAACTAATAGAAATCAATAGCATATGACGGTTAACCTAGAGGATAGGAGAGTAAAACAACCCAAACATCTCAGAAAAATATACATAAACCACCTGTTGGTCAACATGTAAACATTCGAATTCAGCAGAGATAAACACAAGCAGCTCATGACACCTCACTTACCAGTGATGCCTGTCTTTAAGATTCCCTAACTTTGTACTAAAAGGTCTCTCACGATTTGCCTTCGTATAAATTCCTTCAACAAGACAAGATTTGCTCCCTTTTGTTCAAGTACAACAGCATCATCGGTTGTGTTTCCTCTTTGAACCACCAGCACCAGACGTGAAAGACCAAACTGCCGTAAAACACAAACTGGCATTTAATCCCAACGGTCCAACAGTTTTCACTGTTCGCCCAAAAGATGTCACTCCAAAATCAAATACTAATGCCATCAATGTTTAAGCCTAAAGCTAAGTAAGGCCAAATCCAAGTAATTTCATGGGTTATGTATCATGTTATCTCCGGGGGATAAAGAAGAAGGAATATATCCAAGTGTAGAAGGCGACCATAAAGGCAGTAGTGGATGGAGTCAAGAGGAGCATTTTCTCTTAAAGCTTCAGCGTTTGTAAGAAGAAAACTGGTGTTAGTTCTAAGAAATGTTTCTTGAAATGTGTTATGAATTATAGTGTAATGACCCACAGGAAGACATTCATTAATCTGCCCAAATGATAAAAACAAAAAAAGTAGGAGACAAGTTGTCAAAATGTATATTTCTATGACGCTCTGACGGTGTTATCATAGAATGTCATGTGAAGACAAGAAGAGGTCAGAGCAAAGAGAAACAACTGGAAGTTAGACAAGTGTACATAATACGAAATGTGAAACAAATGAAATCGAGCTTCTTTGCTAGTTAATCGTATTTAAGGTTTTTACTGAAATCAATCCAAGATCTTTCACCCTGATAATAGTTTATTGAATATCTTGCATTCATGATTAATCATCTTTTAGCGCCAAAATGCATCACTTCATTTATTTCCTATGATGTTTATTTGCTAAGTAGCCAATAGTTCCAATGATTTGTCTAAACTACTTTGCATTCTGAGGAAATGTTCTGTTAACGGATTTTCTTTTTTTGTGTGTGTGTGTTATCGGCAAGTTTTGAATCTGCTGGTGGACCAACATTTTCTAGTTTTTCTTGCTTCTTGCATAATTTAAGAATTCCCTAAATTTTTTACAAATGTTGTGAAAAGTTTTTTCATTTTTGTATTGGTTACGGTTTTCTCTCTACAATATCTTTATCTCATATGTATATCACATTCCTAATGATGTTCACTTAGATACGATGAGGGTATCTTTATTTCTTACAATTGTCACTGATTCCTTCTGTTATTCAACTCGATACATCCTTCTCAGTACTATATATATATATATATATATATATATATATATATATATATATATATATATATATATATATATATATATGTGTGTGTGTGTGTGTGTGTGTGTGTGTGTGTTTACCTTTCTTGGTACGTACTCTTTGCTAAGAAGCATTTTATTCCTGAAGTTACTCTATATCTCTTGAACTAAGTTAACGTCAAAGGGCCTAATCCAGTTCAAATCGCTGGTTTCAAGGTGGGTTTTGTCTGCCTGTTAATCTAAAGTTTTATATCGTCATGCAGAGGCCAACTTAGGGAAGGCCATCGCTAGGGACTCGCACTGTCCAGGCCCCAAAGTTTTACATTATCTGTAGCAAGAGTACCATACCACGGGGCCCAGATGCTACTGTTGCTCAAGGCCCAAGCAATGATAAGGTCACCCATGTACCCATATGCATCAAATCAAATTGATAATTTACAGTAAATTGGGTGGTTATAATCACCAATACCTAACTTTTCCCCTAACTCACAGGGGCTGATTAGATACCGAGTTTGTGGCCATGATTAAATTCATAACACTGCTATTTCTCGTCGTGTAACAGATCTTTTGATTTAGAATCTTATCGAAATACATTTTGCCTCTGCATTTTAATTAAATCAAAAACTTTACATAGAAATACATGTAATTCAAACCTAGATAGGACTAAGTCTACAAGTTGTGCAGAGATGCTGGTAAGTCTACAGTCTGTTTTGTTTTCTCTCATAACAATGTACACTTAAAGAGTAAACCATTCTATATGTAGTATGACAAGGAGCGCGGTTTCTGAACTTACAGGAGGATGAGGTTAGGAGTGTTCTCTCTCTTGATAGCCATGATGGTTGGCACCAACATCCCATATACCGAAGAATGTGTGCCATGAACGTCCAGGGTTTTAAATTCTACACAGCTTGAATCATGCACTGAATTACACAACTGTCAGTAGATTTTTTAAGACACTTCTACCAATATATGAGTCTGTGATAAGAACTATTTACGTACATTTCGTTTTCACTCAGAAATTTGAAAATAAATCTGTGATGGTTGAAGGCTTGCTCCGACAAGGATATGTTTGCGCGGGAAAACCTAAGCAATATATGTACATTGATGAAAATAAATGTATTTATTGGTGATACAAAAGTTTCATTTCATAATATCATAGATCCATTATATTTTTATTTTGAAACTGAAAAATAAGGATTTTAAGCTTTTTAATCTGTGATCATCCCTGCTGTAAAAACGAGTGTAAAGGTATGACAAAGTAACGTATATCATTTAATATACTTTTACTGTTCATGAAAATAATACATATAAAGAAACTTTCACTAAACACTTATAAAAAGAAAGATTATAAACGGTCACAATACATGATCCAGCTGCTTCATTTCTTAACTGATCGAATTAATGGAAAAAGTATCTTTTTAATCACAAATATTCGAAAAGTGAGATTTTTCGTTTATCAATTTACCGCTCAAAAAGAAAAGGCTTCCAATATTTCTAAATGATTTAATGGCAGTTGACTTACGGTTGGGCGGGTCATGAGACTTCCTTTCCCGCCAAAATTTGTGATGCAGGTGAAGGGACAACCAACGTCTTGGTTTAGAGTGGGTCCGCTGAAGCATCTTACTGAGGTAATTTGAATTGATTTCTTGGATTTGTTTGTGTGTTTAAGTAGTCGAGGATTGTGGGATTTACAATTGGAAGTGTTTCACAATGCACAGAATATAACTAAGTGATAAACCTCAATGATCGTCACTTCCCGCGAGAGTGTTGAAGATGGCGTATTGGTGGAAGAGGGCGGCTGTAACTATGGTCAAAAAATCATGAACAATTTTGAATTAAAACGGCATTTGTCGACAGCCACCAGTCTTGTTCCATGATAACATTTAAACAATTGTAAAGCTGTAACTTTGGTACTCCAAGTGTTTTTCATGATTTATGTAAACTTTTTGTGGTTGCAGCCGCAGCAGTAATTTGTCAGGCATCATTCATGTCACTGGAATATTTGCATGGATTGATCAGTTTAGAATAGATCTGCAGACAGATTTTTGCATGAACCAGTGGGTTAAATTGGTGCTGTGTACGGCAGTTCAAGGTCATTTTTTTTTTTTTTTTATAACGACCGGTCTAATATACCGATTTCAAGGTTACCACCTCGCAGATTTTATCATGATTACATTAGGTTTTCAATGTTATGTTCATGCACTTGATTTTGCACAGTCTTTTAACCATTTGCTGCTAAACTCTCACAGCTCAAGCAATGCTTTGAATTTTTGTATCGGTCATATTTCTCGAGAAAAGTTAAAAGGTGACGTTATATATATATATATATATATATATATATATATATATATATATATATATATATATATATATATATATATATATTATATTTTATTGTTAGAAGCAGTGAAAAGTTTTTATCGAGGATGTAAGGCATGTGTACGTGTAGGAAGAGAGGAAAGTGATTGGTTCTCAGTGAATGTAGGTTTGCGGCAGGGGTGTGTGATGTCTCCATGGTTGTTTAATTTGTTTATGGATGGGGTTGTTAGGGAGGTGAATGCAAGAGTTTTGGAAAGAGGGGCAAGTATGAAGTCTGTTGGGGATGAGAGAGCTTGGGAAGTGAGTCAGTTGTTGTTCGCTGATGATACAGCGCTGGTGGCTGATTCATGTGAGAAACTGCAGAAGCTGGTGACTGAGTTTGGTAAAGTGTGTGAAAGAAGAAAGTTAAGAGTAAATGTGAATAAGAGCAATGTTATTAGGTACAGTAGGGTTGAGGGTCAAGTCAATTGGGAGGTGAGTTTGAATGGAGAAAAACTGGAGGAAGTGAAGTGTTTTAGATATCTGGGAGTGGATCTGGCAGCGGATGGAACCATGGAAGCGGAAGTGGATCATAGGGTGGGGGAGGGGGCGAAAATTCTGGGAGCCCTGAAAAATGTGTGGAAGTCGAGAACATTATCTCGGAAAGCAAAAATGGGTATGTTTGAAGGAATAGTGCTTCCAACAATGTTGTATGGTTGCGAGACGTGGGCTATGGATAGAGTTGTGCGCAGGAGGATGGATGTGCTGGAAATGAGATGTTTGAGGACAATATGTGGTGTGAGGTGGTTTGATCGAGTAAGTAACGTAAGGGTAAGAGAGATGTGTGGAAATGAAAAGAGCGTGGTTGAGAGAGCAGAAGAGGGTGTTTTGAAATGGTTCGGGCACATGGAGAGAATGAGTGAGGAAAGATTGACCAAGAGAATATGTGTCGGAGGTGGAGGGAACGAGGAGAAGAGGGAGACCAAATTGGAGGTGGAAAGATGGAGTGAAAAAGATTTTGTGTGATCGGGGCCTGAACATGCAGGAGGGTGAAAGGAGGGCAAGGAATAGAGTGAATTGGAGCGATGTGGTATACCGGGGTTGACGTGCTGTCAGTGGATTGAATCAAGGCATGTGAAGCGTCTGGGGTAAACCATGGAAAGCTGTGTAGGTATGTATATTTGCGTGTGTGGACGTATGTATATACATGTGTATGGGGGGGGGGGTTGGGCCATTTCTTTCGTCTGTTTCCTTGCGCTACCTCGCAAACTCGGGAGACAGCGACAAAGCAAAAAAAAAAAAAAAAAAAAAAATTATTTATTATACTTTGTCGCTGTCTCCCGCGTTAGCGAGGTAGCGCAAGGAAACAGACGAAAGAATGGCCCAACCCACCCACACACATGTATATACATACATGTCCACACACGCACATATACATACCTATACATCTCAACGTATACATATATATACACACACAGACATATACATATATACACATGCACATAATTCATAGTCTGCCCATATTCATTCTCGTCACCACCCCGCCACACATGAAATGACAGCCCCCCTCCCCCCAAATGTGCGCAAGGTAGCGCTAGGAAAAGACAACAAAGGCCCCATTCGTTCACACTCAGTCTAGCTGTCATGTGTAATGCACCAAAACCACAGCTCCCTATGTTATATATATATATATATATATATATATATATATATATATATATATATATATATATATATATACCCTCAAAGGCCCAGTTCTCTGTTCTTAACGCTACCTCGCTAACGCGGGAAATGGCAAATAGTTTGAAAGAAAGAAATATATATATATGATCTATAATGCCTGGTCCTTAGTGGTCCATACTTGTTCCCATACATGTTTGTTAACCACCTCAACAGTTAGCCTCTAGTATTATAAAATTAAAACTAACAATGTCTAAGCATAAATAGATATTGACAAGAGTTTGTTAAACTTTGTTACAGAGCAGAGGAAAAGGACTCGTACTAACCGGGATACAAAGTCGTATCACAAGAGCAGAGGGACACAACTGAACCACTCGATGGTGCTTTGCTGGAAACCATGATACCACCTGCCCGGTAATAAGTCAATTTTTCAGTTAATTTTTGTTTTCTGTGGTCTTGTCTACTTATGTACTTATTTCATTGTCCATATTGACTTCTATTCTACTCTTTGATTGCTGAGAATCAGTAATTCCTCATACATATGATGTTATGGGTGTTTAGTGGAGACTATGGTGTTGTATCAACACATTAACATATATTGTGGTGCATTGATATGGCATATATGATTCTGACGAGGTACAATTAAAGTGGTATGGTGAAAATAGTAGTCACCGTTACTGTGTATCAACTGTCACTGAATAAAACAGCAGAAGCAGACTGTCTGTAATCCTCACACACACACACACACACACACACACACATACACAGGTTCGGGATTCCTCCGGCAAGAAATGCCTGCCACCCGAGCCGGCGGGTCGAGGCGGGTTTTTGTTTGTTTGTTTGTTTATGTAAGTTATCATTGACAGATTTATTAGTGTCTCAACAAAGACTGTTTCTCAAGCAGATATTTAGCAGAGGAATCTTGTAATTTGGTAGTATGACTTATTCGTGTCTCTCATTCCACGCCATGTGTAGAGGGTAGGATAACGATTGTCGGTATGGGTGAGTTTGAGTGTCTCGTGCCTCAGGATTTTCACCCTACCTTCGAAGGAATATCAGCATTTTACAGTATCCCCCCATGAAGTGTTGCTCTCCTCGGGTATCATTTCAGATAAAGTTGTCACTGCTGTGATTTCTTGTTTATAGCATATCCGGTTGTAGGTTTAGTTGTGCATTGTTTCATAGGTTTCATCAGCCACTGACATGATTGCCTTGTCTGGCAGTGGAACTACCACCATAGGGAAAGTTAATTGTTCTACTTGGAGGGCATGATTGCAAATACGTAAGTTTACCCCACCAAGTTGAACGAAAGCTTTTCCCAAAGTGTGCAAGTCGCTGTCAATTACGTAGTGCCGCAAATCAGTACATGATAATGGCGGCATCGCGCATCAGCTCACGATGTGTACGGAGCTGCTGTCGTCTTACAGAGCGAGGTTGTCGCTAATTCCTCCACTGCATATATATATATTTTTTTTTTTCGCTGTCTCCCGCGTTTGCGAGGTAGCGCAAGGAAACAGACGAAAGAAATGGCCCAACCCCCCCCCCCCCATACACATGTATATACATACGTCCACACACGCAAATATACATACCTACACAGCTTTCCATGGTTTACCCCAGACGCTTCACATGCCCTGATTCAATCCACTGACAGCACGTCAACCCCGGTATACCACATCGCTCCAATTCACTCTATTCCTTGCCCTCCTTTCACCCTCCTGCATGTTCAGGCCCCGATCACACAAAATCTTTTTCACTCCATCTTTCCACCTCCAATTTAGTCTCCCTCTTCTCCTCGTTCCCTCCACCTCCGACACATATATCCTCTTGGTCAATCTTTCCTCACTCATTCTCTCCATGTGCCCAAACCATTTCAAAACACCCTCCTCTGCTCTCTCAACCACGCTCTTTTTATTACCACACATCTCTCTTACCCTTACGTTACTTACTCGATCAAACCACCTCACACCACACATTGTCCTCAAGCATCTCATTTCCAGCACATCCATCCTCCTGCGCACAACTCTATCCATAGCCCACGCCTCGCAACCATACAACATTGTTGGAAGCACTATTCCTTCAAACATACCCATTTTTGCTTTCCGAGATAATGTTCTCGACTTCCACACATTCTTCAAGGCTCCCAGAATTTTCGCCCCCTCCCCCACCCTATGATCCACTTCCGCTTCCATGGTTCCATCCGCTGCCAGATCCACTCCCAGATATCTAAAACACTTCACTTCCTCCAGTTTTTCTCCATTCAAACTCACCTCCCAATTGACTTGACCCTCAACCCTACTGTGCCTAATAACCTTGCTCTTATTCACATTTACTCTTAACTTTCTTCTTTCACACATTTTACCAAACTCAGTCACCAGCTTCTGCAGTTTCTCACATGAATCAGCCACCAGCGCTGTATCATCAGCGAACAACAACTGACTCACTTCCCAAGCTCTCTCATCCCCAACAGACTTCATACTTGCCCCTCTTTCCAAAACTCTTGCATTCACCTCCCTAACAACCCCATCCATAAACAAATTAAACAACCATGGAGACATCACACACCCCTGCCGCAAACCTACATTCACTGAGAACCAATCACTTTCCTCTCTTCCTACACGTACACATGCCTTACATCCTCGATAAAAACTTTTCACTGCTTCTAACAACTTGCCTCCCACACCATATATTCTTAATACCTTCCACAGAGCATCTCTATCAACTCTATCATATGCCTTCTCCAGATCCATATATATATATATATATATATATATATATGTATATATATATATATATATCCCTGGGGATAGGGGAGAAAGAATACTTCCCACGTATTCCCTGCGTGTCGTAGAAGGCGACTAAAAGGGGAGGGAGCGGGTGGCTGGAAATCCTCCCCTCTCTTTTTTTTTTTTTTTAATTTTCCAAAAGAAGGAACAGAGAAGGGGGCCAGGGAGGATTTTCCCTCTAAGGCCCAGTCCTCTGTTCTTAACGCTACCTCGCAAATGCGGGAAATGGCGAATCGTATGAAAAAAAAAAAAAAAAATATATATATATATATATATATATATATATATATATATATATATATATATATGATCTATAATGCCTGGTCCCTAGTGGTCCATACTTGTTCCCATACATGTTTGTTAACCACCTCAACAGTTAGCCTTTAGTATTATGAAATTAAAACTAACAGTGTCTAACCTCGTACTAACCGGGATACAAAGTCGTATCACAAGAGCAGAGGGGGACAACTGAACCACTCGATGGTGCTTTGCTGGAAACCATGATACCACCTGCCCGGTAATAAGTCACTTTTTCAGTTCATCATTTTTGTTTTAGGTAGTCTGTTGTCTACTTATGTACTTATTTCATTGTCCATATTGACTTCTATACTCGTTAATCGCTACGAATTAGTAATTCCTCATATATAGGATGTTATTGGTGTTTAGTGGAGACTATGGTGTTGTATCAACACATTAACATATATTCTGGTGTATTGACATGGCATATATGATTCTGACGAGGTAGAATTAAAAAGGTATGGTAAAAATAGTAGTCACCGTTACTGTGTATCAACTGTCACTGAATAAAGCAGCAGAAGCAGACTGTCTGTAATCCTCACACACACACACACACACACATACACAGGTTCGGGATTCCTCCGGCAAGAAATGCCTGCCACCCGAGCCGGCGGGTCGAGGCGGGTTTTTGTTTGTTTGTTTGTTTATGTAAGTTATCATTGACAGATTTATTAGTGTCTCAACAAAGACTGTTTCTCAAGCAGATATTTAGCAGAGGAATCTTGTAATTTGGTAGTATGACTTATTCGTGTCTCTCATTCCACTCCATGTTTAGAGGGTAGGATAACGATTGTCGGTATGGGTGAGTTTGAGTGTCTCGTGCCTCAGGATTTTCACCCTACCTTCGAAGGAATATCAGCATTTTACAGTATCCAGCCATGAAGTGTTGCTCTCCTCGGGTATCATTTCAGATTGTCACTGCTGTGATTTCTTGTTTATAGCATATCCGGTTGTAGGTTTAGTTGTGCATTGTTTCATAGGTTGCATCAGCCACTGACATGATTGCCTTGTCTGGCAGTGGAACTACCACCATAGGGAAAGTTGATTGTTCTACTTGGAGGGCATGATTGCAAATACGTAAGTTTACCCCACCAAGTTGAACTAAAGCTTTTCCCAAAATGGGCAAGTCGCTGTCAATTACGTACTGCCGCAAATCAGTACATGATAATGGCGGCATCGCGCATCAGCTCACGATGTGTACGGAGCCGCTGTCGTCTTACAGAGCGAGGTTGTCGCTACTCTTCCCCCCCCCCCCCCCCCCCCCTCCTGCGTTGCGCTACCCTAACATTGTTTTGAAGGTAATTTTTCTAAAGCTATTGTTCATCAATATCTTTATAAGGTTGTTTTGTGCAAAATTATTGTTCATCAATATCTTTGTAAGGTTTTGTGCAAAATTGATGTTTCTTTGACGGGTGTCCGCAAAACTTCCCCTGGCCTTGTGCAATCGGCTCAGCCCCGAAATTTATTTTGCATAGAACAATTGCCTGATCCTTTTTTTTTTTTTCTATTTGAGGGGGTAGCTAGTGTTTCTTTTCCACTGTCTGGGGTGGTTTGCCACCCCAGACTTTGGGGTTAGGCCCCTAGGATGGACCCAGGTAAGCCATCCACTGCCCCCCCCCCCTTGGGGGTAGTAGGGACGGACCTTCGATCAAAAATAAAAATGCTGATTGTGTTTTGGCCGCATCATGCGACCGCAGCAACGACCCTCGCCTCCCTCAATCCCTTCCTAATCAGGAAGATCATTGATGGTCTGGGCCTGTTGAAACGGTAAGGAAACTGGCAAGTGGTGACTTATTGGTAGAAGTGAAATAATCGAATCAGGTGGCAGAACTACTTAAGTTGACCAAATTCCATACTTATGATGTTGAGGTCTCTATACCCGTTTCCATAACTTCATGCAGGGGAGTCATCCACTGCACTGATTGTCATGGATATGTCAGAGGACGACATTGTGAAGGAACTGGCAAACGAGGACGTTATCGCTGCCAGATTCACCACTAAATTTATCTGGCGAACGACGTAGAACTCCCCTGATTACCCTAACTTTCGGAAAATCTCGTTTACCTGAAAATATCTATTGGTTACATGCGTTGTCAAGTTCGCCCATATATTCCAAATCCCCTGCATTGCTATAAATGCCAGAAATTTGGTCACCCTTCAAAGTCTTGCACTCTTCCTGCAAGGTACGGGAAGTGTGCTGAGGAGGGTCATTACTGCGGAAGATTGTACGAATAACATAATGTGTCAAGCGAAAAGTTTTTGAAGCGGCGTTAATATCTTCCTTGTTGTACGGCTGTGAATCGTGGCTCAATGGTGACATAAAGCCAGTCAATAGGTTATACATGTGGTGCATTAAGCAGTTGTTGGGGGTGAGAAGGACAACATGTAATGATCTGTGTTTATTGGAGTTAGGATACCCTACGTGCACTTATTTTGAGCAAACAACGTAAATTCTTCTCGATCAAGTGGAGGGAGAGACGCTCAATGGAAGATGACCCTTTAGCTCATTCGATCAGTACAGTACTTACTTATAATCACAACACGTCTCGCTATATCCATGACTTACTGGAAAACGAGGTAGATGATGTACACATTGCTCTGATGGATTTGAAACAAAAATCGTTAAACTCATCAGCAAACAGAACTCAACTTTATTGTTCCCTAAATCCAAGTCTTGTAACACATGACATATATAAATTGAAGAGAGATGTAAGAGAGAGAGCGAATGTCATGGTCTAGGTTGCGTTTAAGCACTCACTCCCTCGCTGTGGAGGAAGGGCGTTGGAACAGGCGAGGGAGGGGCAGGTTACCATTGGAGGGGCGGCTCTGTATGTATGGAAATATTCAAACCGAGAAACATGTTATATAACAGTGCGCAGTGTCTACCCAGCTAAGACAGCAGTTAGGTATTACTACCATGCAAGACTTCTTTGTAAATAGGATGGATCATAAAACTGTATGTCATGCTATTCATGAAATTTTGAACCTATATGACTAATTGTGTTAGAATATGTTAGCTACTAATGTTTCTCTTATGTATTGTATTGGGTGTCTTATGTTTAAGTCATTATATAATAAGTATTTTTCAATTGGACCATAATTAACGTTTTATGTTATGGAGACGATGGTTTACTTTTGGTTTCGGTATTTTTTAGAAATTTGTGACTTATGTGATTCTGTGGTCAATAAATAATGTAAATAATCTAATCTAATCTGTGTCAACTGTAATGGCAACCACCCAAGCTCGGACCGGGCCTGTCCCCGGTTCCAGTTTGAGAAAGAAGTGTGCACAACTAAGACTCAGAACAACATCTCATATGGCGAGGCTAGGAGGAAGGTTGAGTCTCATGAGACTCCTAAACCTAATGATTCCTACGCGTCGGCTCTGAAATGTAAGCCGTTTATGCGTACGAATTCTACGCAAACTCCTTGTAACACACCGATCACCACTGCCCAGCTCCACCTAATCCTATACCAACTTCTCCAACCAAAGCCCACAAAAAATCCTATGCCAACACCACATCCTCATCCAACCATAAAGATAAGCAAGAGAACAAGACTAACATATCCTTAGAATTAACTAAACTCGAAAAACCTACGTCGCACGTCAACGTACCAGTACCTCCACCAAGGAGGTCTGTGATTCACAGGTCCTCTTCGTTGGAGGACATAGAAGTGATGGAAGCCAGAACATCCACTTCCAGGGACCGATCATGTTTCCCTGGGGACTCCCCCAAGTCCCGACATAAACGGGCTAAGAAAACTGGTCGGCTAGGTAACTCTTAAACTAACACGTTCAACATCATCCAGTGGAATTGTAGAGGCCTTAGGCATAAACAAGCACAACTACAACTGTTGCTTGCACTGTATAGGCCAACCGTGAATGTCTACAGGAGACGCTTCCAAACGGCACAGTCGAAGACTGTTCCGTGGGGTAGTTATGTACACCAAAATTTACCTCACACAGGAGTGACTTTAAATTCTACTCTAGACGCTGTCGCATGTAGAGTGAAATTTGATAACACACATCTGGCCCTTTGTTCAATATATTGCTCCGGTTCCAATGCACTTGATAATGATGAGTTAAACTTGCTTGTTAATCAGTTGCCTCACCGTAAAGTAGTTTTAGGAGACTTAAATCCTCATCATTATCAGTGGGGAAGCATCCAGGCAGACGCCAGGGGAGAACAAATGGTTGACTGTATGATAAACGCCAACCTCACTCCTCTAAACGATGGTAGTGGAACTCGTGTAGATGACCGAACTGACAATATCTCGGCAGTTGATTTATCCCTGTCTTTTTCTTTCTTTCAAACTATTCGCCATTTCCCGCATTAGCAAGGTAGCGTTAAGAACAGAGGACTGGGCCTCTGAGGGAATATCCTCACCTGGCCCCTTCTCTGTTCCTTCTTTTGGAAAATTAAAAAAAAAAAAGGGGGGGGAGGATTTCCAGCCCCCCGCTCCCTCCCCTTTTAGTCGCCTACGACACGCAGGGAATACATGGGAAGTATTCTTTCTCCCCTATCCCCAGAGATAAGATATATATATATATATATATATATATATATATATATATGAAAGAGGGGCAAGTATGAAGTCTGTTGGGGATGAGAGAGCTTGGGAAGTGAGTCAGTTGTTGTTCGCTGATGATACAGCGCTGGTGGCTGATTCATGTGAGAAACTGCAGAAGCTGGTGACGGAGTTTGATAAAGTGTGTGGAAGAAGAAAGTTAAGAGTAAATGTGAATAAGAGCAAGGTTATTAGGTACAGTAGGGTTGAGGGTCAAGTAAATTGGGAGGTGAGTTTGAATGGAGAAAAACTGGAGGAAGTGAAGTGTTTTAGATATCTGGGAGTGGATCTGGCAGCGGATGGAACCATGGAAGCAGAAGTGGACCATAGGGTGGGGGAGGGGGCGAAAATTCTGGGAGCCTTGAAGAATGTGTGGAAGTCGAGAACATTATCTCGGAAAGCAAAAATGGGTATGTTTGAAGGAATAGTGGTTCCAACAATGTTGTATGGTTGCGAGGCGTGGGCTATGGATAGAGTTGTGCGCAGGAGGATGGATGTGCTGGAAATGAGATGTCTGAGGACAATGTGTGGTGTGAGGTGGTTTGATCGAGTAAGTAACGTAAGGGTGAGAGAGTATATATATATATATATATATATATATATATATATCTTGTCATTGCCGGATATACTTAACATCACTTGGGGTATTTATGATTATGACGACTCCCTAGGAAGTGACCATTTCCCGATGTCTTTCTTATTCATGCGACATTATTACCAACCCGTCTCCGCCTAGATTTTGCTATAAGAGAGCAGACTGGGTGTCATTTGCAAGGCAAGCCGTCCTTGATATATCCGGTGGTGACATTGATGCAAAAGTCAAGGTTACCTCCACCATACTGAGGGCTGCTGACAACTCTATACCTAAGGTTTCTACAATTTCCTCAAAGCATAGAGTTCCTTGGTGGACACCAGATTGCCGAAATGCACTGCGTAAGCGCAATAGGAGACACAGGAGGGTCGACAACGAACCTTCAGATAATAACTTTGTTGCATACAAACGTGCGAGGGCTCAGGCAAGAAGAACTATCAAACAAGCCAAACGAGACTCCTGGCGCGGCTTTGTCTCTACCGTGAACAAGGACACACCAGTCAGGTCTGATCCACAATTGATAAAATAAAGAGAAAATACAAGCCACCACTTCCTCAAATCCTCCACCAAGATCGAATAATCGACGACACGGTGGACATTGCCAACACACTGGCCAGGAGATTCTCAGAAACAAGCAGCTCGATAATTACGACCCGCGCTTCCTTCACCACAAGCGTCAGGCCGAGCTGCAGTTACCAGACTTTACCACAGATGATACTTTTGATTACAACCAAATGTTCATAATGAAAGAATTGCTTCTTGCCATGAAATCCTGTAAAGGTTCGAGCCCGGGACCCAGCGGGATCATTTACGGGATCCAGCACCTAAGTCAGGCTAACCTAGCATTGTACAGTGAGATTTGGACGTCTCGAACGTTTCCAAACTCATGGCACTGTGCGCACGTCATCCCAAAAGGCTCCGGACGCCTTACGAATACAAATTCGTTTCGACCTATTGCGCTCACGAGCTGCATTTAAGGTCATGGAGAGAATGGTTAACAGAAGGCTACTTTTTTTGTTTTAATCAAAGGGTTTATCAAATGATCAACAGTGTGCTTTCCGTCGTAACAGAGACACGTTGGATCATTTAATACACCTACAACATTCTATCCTAGAGTCAATCAAAAAGTGCGTTTTTTGGTTGCCGTATTTTTAGATTTAGAAAAAGCCTTCGACATGACATGGCGAAACGGAATTTTAAGCAAACTTTATGCTTTTGGTTTAAGACGTTATTTACCCATATTTATTAAAAACTTTTTAAACGTTAGAACTTTTGCTGTGAAACTAGCAGCACTCAGTGTCACTTCGGACACGTTTGTCCAAGAGAATGGGATGCCGCAAGGCAGCGTTCTTAGCCCAACATTATTTAATATTATGATTAATGATATTCAGTCTCCAACTTCCGTCCCGCGAGATCTTAAATACTCGCTTTATGCTGATGATTGTGCGCTATGGCACATCTTCGCCTAGTGCACAATTTTTGGCTGAGCGGGTTCAAGCTGCGCTTGAGTCCGTTCATCGTTGGGCGCTACAGTGGGGATTTAAGTTCTCACCCAGCAAAGTATCGCGGTTGTCTTCACCCGAAAAATTAATATCCCGAAGTTGCTTTTAACGTTAGACAACAACTCGATCCCGTTTCGAAATACAGTTAAATTCCTAGGCTTAAATTTTGATAAATGACTAAATTGGAAAAGTCATGCCGACTATCTAGTAACAAATTGCGGTAAAAGACTAAATGTTCTTAAATGCCTTTCGGGTTCCTTCTGGAGAGCCGACAGAGGATCTTTATTAATTATTTATAAGTCCCTAATTAGATCTAAATTAGACTATGGCTCTCAGGTGTATGCTTCGGCGAGCGAGTATACACCCTGAGGAGGTTGGATGTGATACAGAATAAATGTTTGCGAATTTGCCTTGAAGCCCTAACCTGTATCAGAGTTCTACGATTGTAAGTTGAGGCCAATGTACCTCCTCTCCGACTAAGACGTGAGATCCTGTCGTGGCAAAGCGGTATTCTGACGGCCAGAAGGAACAATACAACTGCCTATCGCCTCATTCTGGAATGCTCACAGCTCGTCAACAGAGGCGTCAGGCCCCCGGCCATCAGAATACACTTCCTCAGTGAGAACTCCGATATTAAAGTGAATGAAGTGGACTCGCTGGTTAAGAATTCCCTACCCCCCTGAGTGGGTTCCAAAATTAACATAAAGACGAGCTGGCTACCAACCAAAAAAGCACACACATCGGAGGGCGAGGTACACCAGCGTTTTCGTCAGGTCATCGATGATCACTTTTCGTATGTTCACTTCTACACTGATGGCTCCAAGACGGATGAATGTGTGGGTGCAAGTTTATGGTCGATGGAGTGTGCACGCAGATACCGCTTGCCGAACCATACATCTGTATTTTGCGCTGAATTGTTTGCCATTGATCGAGCCATAGACTTTATAATTAATTCAGATCATAGTAAAACCATAATTTTTTCTGATTCTCTTTCCGCTCTTAAAGCAATAGGCTCTGAATATACAGAGTCCTGTGGATTACAGGGCAATGTTATCAATAAACTAAATTCATGTAAATAAGATATCATCTTGATCTGGGTGCCTGGTCACTGCAATATATACGGCAATGAGCAGGCAGACAGCTTGGCTAAGTCGACCTCAGAACTCGAGGAGGTCCTTCCGATCCCTTGTGAGCTGGGGTCCTGCCTTTCCTTGGGGAAGAAATCAACCCATCTTCTGTGGCAGAGTCAGTGGACCAACCTGACCATCAACAAAAAATACAAGCAAGAAATGGCGGACTGGCTGACCTCGTACCACAAGGACAGAAGAGAAGTCGTGCTGGCCCGCCTCAGAATGAACTGTACGTACACCACCCACCTGCAGTCGTACACAACCAGAAGTTTTCCACCCGTATGCCAACAGTGTAAAACAGACCACTGCAATAGAACACCTACTGCTAAAATGCAAGAAATACGAACAACATAGAAGGAAATTTTTTAACTACCACGTCAACCAAAACATTTCCTTCAACATCATTAATGTACTCGGGGATAACCCGAGTACTATTGACAAATTGATGGTCTTCCTCAGAGAAACAGAAATAATCAAGATGATGTAAGGTGGTTTGCGGATTCTCTGTGGCGGAGTCGGCTTGGTGTGCGGCTCCTCCTACTTGGGCTGGTCGCATGGTGGGTGGACATGTCCATTCATTAGGCGGTCGGCCTCTGAGGGAGGGTGGGCTAAGACATGGTGTTGAGTCGGCGGACCTCCGATTAACTATCTATTCTGTGTGCATGTCATGGTGGAATCCTGTCCCTAACCTGCCCTATATTGTTGCATTCTTGAGTAAAATGCAACCGTGGATACTGTGCTGACTGGGTGGTATTTGCCACCACGTCGGCCCAATACCCACAAATCTTTTATTTCCACTACTTATATTTATTCCGTTTCCCCTTTTAGAAAGTTAAAATACAAGGAGAGGAGGGTTTCCAGCCCCCCGCTCCCGTCCCGTTTAGTCGCCTTCTACGACACGTGAGGAATGCGTGGGAAGTATTCCTTCTCCCCTATTCCCAGGGAAAGCAAAAATGGGTATGTTTGAAGGAATAGTGGTTCCCACAATGTTATATGGTTGCGAGGCGTGGTCTATGGATAGAGTTGTGCGCAGGAGGGTGAATGTGCTGGAAATGAGATGTTTGAGGACATGTGGTGTGAGGTGGTTAAATCGAGTAAGTAATAATAGGGTAACAGAGATGTGTGGTAATAAAAAGAGTGTGGTTGAGAGAGCAGAAGAGGGTGTTTTGAAATGGTTTGGTCACATGGAGAGAATGAGTGAGGAAAAATTGACCAAGAGGATAATTTGTGTCAGATGTGGAGGAAACGAGAAGTGGGAGACCAAATTGGAGGTGGAAAGATGGGGTGAAAAAGATTTTGAGTGATCGGGGCCTGACCATGCAGGAGGGTGAAAGGCGTGCAAGGAATAGAGTGCATTGGAACGATGTGGTATACCGGGGTGGACGTGTGTCAATGGATTGAACCAGGGTATGTGAAGCGTCTGGGGTAAACCATGGAAAGTTGTGTGGGGCCTGGATGTGGAAAGGGAGCTGTGGTTTCGGTGCATTATTACATGACAGCTAGAGCTTGAGTGTGAACGAATGTGGCCTTTGTTGTCTTCTAGCGCTACCTCGCACACATGAGGGGGGAGGGGGTTGTTATTTCATGTGTGGCGAGGTGGTTAAGGGAATGAATAAAGGCAGAATATGAATTATGTACACGTGTATATATATATATATATATATATATATATATATATATATATATATATATATATATATATGTGTGTGTGTGTGTGTGTGTGTGTATACGTTGAGATGTATAGGTATGTATATTTGCGTGTGGACGTGTATGTATATACATGTGTATGTGGGTGGGTTGGGCCATTCTTTCGTCTGTTTCCCTGCGCTACCTCGCTAACGAGGGAGACAGCGACAAAGCAAAATAAATAATAGAAAAATACTTATACTTATCATAATTTATCTTTATCATATTTACATCAAAATTACATATACTTCTTTGTTTGATAGGTATTCAGGAATGATGACATCAGTCATACATTAAATAGGGTTGCAGGCTTAATGACCTTCCCTCATAGGTTGATAGCCGTAAAACCCTAACTCGCAACAGATAATGGCTAGACTTGTGTATACAGTAACACTTGACTCACTTGACTTACACATCCACTAACGTCGTTAAAATTTTAGCGACTGCCGGATACCCTCATTTTTTTTCTGCCCTTTCGAGCAAATTGTGACATAATAGCATTTTTCACCCCTTCAGAATTAACGTTGGCAGAAGTGTTACAGGAAACGAAATCAGCCAGATGCGTTACCTTATACCAACGTAATTTTTGGATTTTCTGTACCAAAGACTTACAATTACTGTTCCTTCACATGATTTGCATTATTTTTTGGTAAATTAAGGTCCATATCTCTTGTTTCTTAGTCGTTTTATTATCCTAATATGTTATGATATTTCATAAAGACAAAATAGTACACAATGTAAATGCGATTTATGTCGACGTTTGGACTACTGGTGTTGTGAGAACTTTGTAGGGAAGTTATTTCTTTTTTTTGTTTAGCTAATAATCCTTTGCTTATATTATCAGACTTTGTTCCACAATCCCTTGTAAACATAGACAATGTGAATGGCACTAACTTATTTTTTATATGTCGGTATATTACGGTGTATTGTCTGACCAAAATAATAACAGTAAGATTTGCGTTGACAATGGAAGTGATGTATTTTAATCCATAGTGGATAACATATGAGGAAGGTCGTGTTACCATCAGTGCTTAGTATAAACCTCACTCAGTACGACCACAACCCTGGAGAACAGCCCTACGACTCGTGGGTAAGGTAACTCAGCTCTGATATGGCAATAAGACTTGCATCCTCCTTGCCCTGGTATTTTTTATTATTGGTTGTATTAATCTGAGTTTTTATGGAATTTCCTTGAACACCCACATAATATCCACGAAGTAAGACATATCAATCAGTTGAATTGTGCATTAAAACGCCTTCAATTTAAACAATTTTATTTGACTATAATAATTAGAGAGTAGAATAAAAAGGTGATTAGTTTCACTAGTGTTAGAAATGGGATGATTATAAATTGCATGGACAGTGTCAAGATATGCAATACCAGGTAGTAGATGAGGTAATTAGTGGTGAGGGTTATGTAGATTATGATAATTTTGTGTTTATGATATGTGTAGGTAGTAAAGTAGTAAACTCTGAAACAGGAGCTGATGTAAAATGATGTTCTCATTGGAAACTGCCACTAGAAGTGATTAATCTGCTAACATATTCCACGTCATTAGATCTCCAGTAGAATATGTGGGATGACTGCTTGTAGAGAGGTTAGGTAGTATGTTACTAGCTGCCTGATATGTCAACTGTTTGTTTACATTGAAAATTAAAATTATCAGCTGTCAGGTGCTTTTTCCTCTTATAGGTTCTGTTGATTCATATCAATGTTTTATGAAGTCTCCAATTGATTATCTTCACATTTTCTTAGATCTTGTCCTTCCTCCTTTTTTTTTTTCCTTATTGTGAAAGGATGAAAAAACAGTTTCAGATAATACATAACTTGTCTGATTATATTCTTCTAAATGTTAGGATGTATTGATACTACTTTCACCCAGTTCAGTAAAGAAATAAGGTGATGTAGCTAAACTGATACTTTACTATGTAGTAATGTTATAGTACTGGATTTCATGCCATTAATAAGAACTTTAAGAGGGGAGGATGAATTTCACATCAAATAAGTGTACTTTACCTTCCTCATCCTGTAGTCATGCATAACATTTGCAAATTATGTTGGGGTTGAAGACCATGAAAATTTTGAGTCGGATATTACACATTCAGTAATGTTTCAGTTGGTTTTTGCCATTGTATTGACCATGTATTTTAAATACTTTCATATAGAATAACAGTTTTTCATATGCATAGTAAAATAAAACTGGGAGCATGATGGGGATTCATTTTTCATATTGAATGAGCTGATACTGAGGAAGGCAATAAAATCAGGGAAAATATGGAGTTAGGTAAAGCAAAAGGAGGTATGAAAATTTCACCATTTACCAAAAGTTGTTAATGTTTAAGTTGTCTCCTTTATCAAGCAGTTTCTATCTGTTGTAGACACAAATGGATTTCACTGATAATGCGTTCATTCAGCTTGATTCTTTTATCAGTATAGATTAATTAACTGAAAAGTAGCCAAAACATATCTAGAATTCACCAAAACCTGCGAGAATCTCACACAGTGCCCTTAAGCAATCCAAATTAGCCTTAAATTTCAATATCATGGTCAAACTATTTTCGTAGTCCAGCATCCCACTGTTAGCCATTATTGTCCATCTTTGGAATTTTCTTTTACTTCTCTCACTCGGATACACTGCATTAACATGTCCATTAAGCTTGCTTATTGTTCATGCTTGCACATGCCTATGTTCAAAGCAGAATGGCATATGCAGAATCCATCTTTGACACACCACTGATAATACAACATATTGTATTGATCATGTGCTTTAATCATAACATATCAATATTTCATGTCATCATATAATGATTTATACTGTATGTATCATATAACAGGTAATGTCTGGGACAGAGCTAACAGGAATGGGAAGCCTGGAGGAGATACTATTCCGACCAGCTGGAGAGGACATTACAGGGAATGGACAAGCTGCAGAGGAATGTGGAGAGGTTGATACAGGTGACGCCACATCATTGGTTCTCCAGGAGCGCAGGTAATTTTCTGGCTATAAATTCTTGAAATGATGTATGCACAAACATACAATTGATGCACAAGTCTTAGGGGAAGTGCAAAACGAGGAGAATTGTATCAACTTGCCAGGGAACCTCGTAAGGGGGACAAGGATATCTATATATTATATAAAAATATGAATATATTCATACTTGCTGCCTTCATCCATTCCCATCACCACCCCACCACACATGAAGTAGTGCACACACCTCCTCCAATGAGGTAACACTAGGAAAATACAAAAAAGGCCACATTCCTAAACATTCAGTCTCGAGCTGTCATGTGTAATGCACAGAAACCACAGCTCCCTTTCCACATCTAGGCCCCACAAAACTTTCCATGGTTTACCCCAGATGCTTCACATCCCCTAGCTCAATCCATTGACAGCACGTTGACCCCAGTATACCACATTGTTCCAATTCACTCTGTTGCTTACACCCTCCTGTATGTTCAGGCCCTGATAGCTCAAAATCTTTTTCACTCCACATATATATATTTTGATTATTATACTTTGTCACTGTATCCTGTGTTAGTGAGGTAATGCAAGTTAACAGACAAAAGAATGGCCCTACCCAACCACATACACATGTATATGCATACATTCCCACACACACACATATACATACACAGACATATATATACACACGTACATATTCATACTTGCTACATTCATCCATTCCTGTCACCACCCAACCACACATGAAATGGTACCTCCACCGCACACATGGGAGGTGGCGCCAGGAAAGACAACAAAGGCCACATTTGATCACACTCAGTCTCTAGCTGTCATGTGTATTGCACTGAAACCACAGCTCCCTTTCCACATCCAAGCCCCACAAAACTTTCCATGGTTTACCCCAGACATTTCACATGCCCTGTTACAATCCATTGACAGCACATTTACCCCGGTATACCACATCGTTCCAATTCACTCTATTCCATGAATGCCTTTCACCCTCTTGTATATTCAGGCCCCGATCACTCAAAATCTTTTTCACTCCATCCTTCCACCTCCAATTTGCTGAATGAAAACAGAAAAACGAAAAAAGATTACTGTGATATTGAATATATTTTTACAAGATTTTCCACAGTGAACCATTGCATATTTATGCAATTGATATGGACATCAGTGAAACTATGGGCACTCTCAAATCACGTGCTGCCCGGGCCCTCCAGTTAGATCTCTGCAACTTCAAAGTGTCTGTCTTGTCAGAAAGAGAGGTAAGTACATGGGAAGGTGGTTGCCTCGCAAAAGACAGGTTTTATGAGGATATTTGAAATGATAGGAGAGCAGTGCTTAATAAGAATGTTGTGGGTTGAGCTTTGATCAGATTACTTTTAAGCTGAATTTATTGTATTGATTCAATATCTGTGGTGTAGGATGGTATTTGTCCTCTCTTACCCAGAACCAGTACAATACTTTTTTGATAATTAGCGAGTGTTTCGGTAATGAGTTGATTGTAACAGGGGATAACATAATGGTTTCATTTATTTTTTCACCATCATGAGTGGTTTATAAGAGGTGATTATTTGGAGGTGTTTATGATTTGATGAGGTTGTTAGGTTTCCAGTGTTGGGGTTCATGTTTGGCTGGATAGGAATACAAGCATATCTTTCAAACCACCATCCATCATGGTGTTTAAATCTGTCTTTATATGTAAAATTGATTTTCTCTTGTTACTTCATTAACTTGCAGCTTAGTGATGAAGATACTCTACAAGAACAATGTGGCACCAGCACTGGCTTGGTACAGATCCAGTTTGTTGTTAAAAGTGATGAATCTGGAAGTCGCATTGATATTTTGGATGTCTTGAAACCCAATGAAGGTGATGTACTACGAGAATTAATCTGTTTTTAAGGAAATTTGATATGTGGTGTTTATTTCATATTTGCTTTTTAAGCAAAGCTTTGAATTACTTAGAGTCATTGATGTTACTGTTAATTAACCTGAATATGGAACAGTAAACCGTAAAAACTAAGATTGATATATAGCAGTTTTGATTTTTTCACTGCTGGTGATCAGAAATATTTACAGTACTTGTTGGCTTTATTTTTTGTGTGTATCTCTCTTTCTGTTTATCCATACCTCTTAACCTGCTAAACAGCTGGATAACCTTTGCTAAATTGTACACACCCTCACTTGAGCTCATCATAGATTCCTTTATGAACAGCTTTCCTTTCACATGTGTACTTCCTCATTCTGCCCTTCTTCCTTACTTCTGGACTTCATTTAAATCATCACTCACTCATCCATCTTCAGATATTTCATCATTTACAATTCTTCCCCCTGGTAATGATGTATCAGAAGTTATTCTTTTACTCTGTCAACCTGTAGGACAACCATATCTCTCGTTTCATTGGTTCTCACTTTGTCCACCCTTTAAACTAAATAATTAACGATGGAAAAGAAAATTGCCATCGTTGCATTGTGTTTGCCAGTACACTGTTACAGATCCTTATTTCATAAGTATTCAGTGTTGAAGATTGCATTACACTCGCCTTTTAATTGTTCCTAAACAATTAGCCCAAATGTCTGTAAAGATGAAACATAATTGAAATGTAGCTGTTTATTTTTTCTTGTATTAGATCAACTGGAACCAAAGACTCAAATGTCGGTACCTCAAGTCATCAAACCTACAAGCACAGAGGTGAAGAGCTCCACTAAAGTGCCAAAGACTACACGCTGGATTGTATGTCCTACTTTCAAGGAGCTTCAGAGGGTCTTAAAGATCCCCCAAAGTAAGCTAAACAAGTATTTTGCTTCATTCATTGTGAATCTTCATTGTTCTGCCAGTAGTGTACCCTTGTGCTAATATTACAATGATAAGATAATAGTACATATTTGACTATGACTTCTTGGGAGAAACGTACATGATAAGTGAGGGCAAATAAGATGTCTAGCTTAAAAGGATGCTTTCTGAAGGCTCGAAGCCAACTTTTACAGTCCTTTTTGAGCACTGTAATATCTTCACATGTAAGAGAAAGGCAGCTGTCTAACTTTTGCATACCTGAATGAACATTTGATTATTTTGAATGTTAATGGGGGTTATTAAGGGTGAAATTTATGGATAAAAAAAAATCAATATTGATCATGTATAATCTATATTCAAACAAGTTTTAGATTACATACTCATGAATGGAAGGCGGGGAAGTCAGCAGTGCAAAATACATTATTTTTCATTCTTCAGAAATTGCGTACTGATTTGTCTGTGATGAATTAGATTGATGAACCAACTCTTGCTTTCTTCATCTCAGATCCCCTTGCATGGTCTGTTGCCCATGTACGACAGTGGCTGTCTTGGGCTGTATGCCAGTTTGGTCTCTCAAATATCAATGTCAATAGCAGTTGGTGGAACCTGAGTGGCAGGGTATTATTTGGTCTCAGCCAGACAGAATTTCGGAAGTTAGTGCCTGATGATCCTGGTGATGTATTCTATATGCATTTTGAGCTATTGAGAAGAACAAATGTTGTTGGTAAGTTTCAGTTAATTGTATTTGTTACGTTTTGTGATCATATGAATTCTTTCTTATACAAGATTTTGTTTATTGTTGCAACATGATCTAGAGAAATAATTCTATTTGACACTCATGCTCGTGTATATCAATATGATTTTTACTTTTATTTCAGCAGTGGTATGTGATCCCACATCTCTTGTACCAAAGCCTGCACCGCCAAAAATACCATGTTGCGCACCTACTTCAAGAACACAATGCGTTCAGGTTAGCATAGTACATTTTAATGAAATTTTTTATGTTCTGTGGCCTGCATTTGATAGTGAAAGCTGAAAAAGAAAGAAGTGAGTGAAATTTTAATGTGAAGGTATGGGGGCTTTAGACATGTAAGAATATGTAAAGCAAAAAGGACCCAAATCAGCTGTGGGAAAGATGGAAGATGATATGTAAGAGTATTGTAAGATAGTGTTGCAGAAATTCTTGAAAACAGGTAAATTACCTCATCATAATTTTAACCATGCACACCCATGTACATGAACTCAATTGCAGTTTACTTCATATGCATATATGCATGCATACACACTTGCCTACACATTTATTTTGAGGAATTCCCTAATGAAGATACCCAAATTATGCCACAGGTGCTTAGTTGGAAATATCTGGTAGAAATTGTGTTTGCTTTAATTGTGGAAAGATTTTTAGGGTTAATTAATTCAGAAGCAGGGACAACTTACCAGATACACTTAAACATATCCCTGTGTTGTTTGAACACACCTTTATCCCTTTTGCCTTTATGCAATAGCAGTATACAGGCTTTCTGCCAATCCTCATGTGCCTCACCACAATGTATACATAATTGAAAATTGTAGCTAACCAATCAACATCAAAATCGCCCTTTTTAGAGATTCAACTTGAATCCCATCTACTCCAAATTTTTTGCCATTCTTCATTTTATGCAATGCTTTTATCATCCTCTTTTCACCTAAACATTTATTGTAATTCTCTCTCTTTATGCCTCCATGTCCAAAGCACTCCTCATTTGCTATCTTATCATCAAATAGAAATGCATTTGCTACTCCAAATTACTCTCTTCATCTCCTTTTCACTTCATCTGTGTTTGTTACCATTTCCCATCAGCCTTCTTCACTGATACAGTGCTCCCATACAATCACTTGTTTTTCTCACTAGTAATGTTCTCCCTTAGCATATTCTTATTTTTCTGTTACCCATTTGTATTATGGATCTCTGGCTATCATTATTTGTTATTTTTGCAGTACTGAAACACGATTTTAAGAACCCAGTAAATAAAAGCATTTTGCTCATAATCTTATCTTTCTCATCTTTATGTATTTTAGAAATTTTGGTATCATCATGCTAATTAAAGTTTGTGGTTAGGGAAGGAACGTTGGAGATGTTTCAACTTTAGACGGCATTGGAGGTGGCAGCGGCCATGGCACTGGGAGTGGAGGCTCAAGCAGTGGAGGAAGTCAGCAGATTCAACTGTGGCAATTCCTCCTAGAGCTTTTAACAGAACCAAAAGTAAGAGTTTTAGTATCATATTGAAGTCTTGGTAGGAAGGTAAGCTTCTTAAACACTTAGAAAATTATTATTTACAAGTCTCTTCATTGATATTGACAGAAAGATGGGGTGGGAATGTTGAGTAGTAAACTGTTTCATTTAGTCACTTTACAAGTTGTACTAGTATGTTTCATAGAAATGACATGAAATATGAGATCAGGATAATGAGGATGTTAGATAAATGGTGGCAGTTGAGATGCTATAGCAGCATTGTTTGTCATGTGAGATTAGAGGCATACCTTACCAATCTGATCCTCCATGTGTGTTGATTAAATGGTTAAGAAAGAAGTTATGAATGAGTCTGATTTCGATTTCTTGGGGGGAAAGTTTAATAAGGATGGAGTTAGGAAACCTGAAGTTGGAAGGAAAATTTTGCAAGGGAAAGATATTGAAAACTTTGGTGAATGGGAACTTAGGCATAGAATGTACAGGAAGCTTGCATGAAGAAGTAATCATCACACCACTGATGTCTAGAAGAAAAACAACATAAAAGAGCAGTATAGATGGATTACTTGTTTAATGTTGTTGGAAGTAGGAGGATAGATAGAATAAAGAAACATGAGAAGGTTATGTGAAATGAAGAAGTCATTCTGAAGGACTCGTGGATGAAAGTCTTAGGATTAGAATTGGTTAGGGTTAGGGATATTTCTGATGAAGATGGTTGAGAAGTTATTGGGTATCAAATGGAATCGATGCATTTTGTGTTTTGAAGTGGTATGAATGAAGGTGGTGCTCATATTGAACTGACTTTTTGTATAAAATTAAGAAGTGAAATGTGTGGAAGTCCTTGTTTCACTTAAACACTTTTGGGCATGAGTTGAGGGTATATGCACATGATGCCTAGAGGTTGCATTACCTGAATGCCCCAATAAATTGGTGATGAAGGAATGATGAAAGATTGACAGAGAACATGGGCTAAAGAGAAGATTTTTTAATAGTTTAAAGGAAGCATTTCATTTGAAAAAGGAGCATGAGATTATTCCTGTACTGAGTGATCTCCAAATGTTACAGTAGAAATAATTGTTGAAGAAATTGTAGCTTTAAGAGAGAGATTTTATGATGAGGAATTTGGTTGGTTTGAATGACAAATTTCATTTACATTTGCATGTGTTGGAAGAAGTCATTCTTGTAATAACTATAATGATAATAATTATAATAACTAAAGTTTTCCTATTTACAGTTATATCCAATCATTTCCTGGTACGGTTGCGATGGAGAATTTCGATTACATCAGCCAGAGGTTGTTGCTAGCCTATGGGGACAGCGGAAGAGCAAACCAAATATGAACTATGAAAAACTCTCAAGAGCACTTCGGTACTATTTTCTTACAGTTTTATTATTTGGGTGTATCCGTCTGTCTTTCTTTATGTATTGCAAATATCTCATTCACAAAACACAAAAATAGCAATTAAGACTTGTCAGTAGCACAGGGTAGGTTGCAATTGGTAGGCAGCTAACTCACTTAACTCTCACAGTTCATTCATTGTAACTAGATTTTCCTCTGGGGAGTGGTACGTGCTAGTGCTAGCCCAGCCTTTTTGGCAATATGATGGGAGCAATAGATAGAAGTAGTAGGTAGGGAAGTAGTAGAGTAGAAACTTTATGTAGGAGTCTCCGCAAACACTGCGCTAGACTTGCCCTCTGCCAGTGGCCTGTTAAAGAGTGAGGCACGAAAGGTTAAGTAGCTGCACTAGAGTTCTCAAGTTATGGAAACTATATTGGCATGGCCACCCCCTTGAGGGAGTTCCAGTTGATAGATAGACCCAGCTGGGTATTGGGAGGGTTAGTGACAGCTGCATAGTGAGTCGGCACTTCTTTGGTTGCCAGACTACACTTCTCTGACCTAGGTAACTGTCTTTTCTCTCTGCTTTTGTTAGACATGGACTGCTGGCATTCTCTCCACAACATACATTTTCATTGTAAACTCATCCCATTTCATTATGCATCTTAAGTTTCAAATAGGCAAAATAACAATTCAAAATATGGAAATTAGAGAAGTGTAACAACTTTGAACCTGTTCAGATTCATTCACAAGTCATAACAAAAGCAGAGTAGTGAAGCTAAAGAAAATGGATATTTTTTTATTTATTTTAAAAGATGCAAAGATAACCACTAGTAGCAGTTAGAAAAGAGGTAATAAATGGTTTTGAACCTTTTCATGGCACATATACTTTATTGAATTTTATAAGGAATTTCCGCTCAGATACAATAACCTTCCTTTAATTTTTTTCTTACCTTTCCAAGCTGCTTTGATAGTATTCAGATTCTATATTTTTTCAAGTAAAATGATATCATCTGTATGTAGCAGATCTGCTAGTTTCTGAAGGTTTTTATCACTAAGCTTGAGGTAACTACTTGAAAGATGCTCACATATGGCACTTATGCTTGTACCTGATACTGTATCTCATTTCTTAGTCTTATTTCTTATGTGTTCGAGTCCCCCTCTGTGCTGTTAAATGAACCAAAAAAATACTCTGAATGTCCCCTGAATATCTCTCCATTTTGATTTATGACTATAGTTTGTTTTTTCTTATGATCTCCATGTTTCCATAATCTAGATAGTTTAACCTTTAAAGTTTTCATTATGTTGCTAATCGTGATTGAATTTTGTCTGTAGAGGTTATATTTACCATATTATGTACTATAGTACATGAAAGTATGATGTTTTGATAACTTTGTTTGCCACAGTATTGTAGATGTATCCAACAATGTGATTATTTTTGTTTTGTTTTTCAGTTATTACTATGATGGTGATATGATCGCAAAAGTTTCAGGGAAGAGGTTTGTATATAGGTTTGTTTTGGATCTGAAAAATGTAATAGGATACAGTGCTGATGAGCTTAGAAGACAAGTAGAGGAGTGCCGAACTAGAGAAGGTTACACACTTGAAATTCCTCCAACTGTGATCTTGCAAGCCTTGTGAAATTTGAAGCATAGGTTGACAATTTTATGTTGATATGTACATTGTGTATAATTTTCATATTGACTGGCTTTGTAATTGATAAGTATTTACTTTTGAGTCACAATAGGAAAACAGTAGAATACTTATTAAAGTGTACGACTTTTGCTATGGGAATAGATACATTCACAGTATATTTTCATCAGATCATTTAGTTTCATTTGCCTCTCTTGACAACAGTACTATGAAAGGGATTGTCCATTTGTATACTGGTGGGTTTTTCCTGCATCTGATGTGCTGGCTCAAGGGACTTCAGCCTTCGTGAGATGTCAGGTAAGACTGTTTGTTTGGTAGTAGGTGGAGGCCAGGGAAGATAAAGTGGAAGAAGCATATGTAACTGAAGCTGGTTTATTTTCCTTATTTTATATGTGCTTCTTTTATTTTCCCTATTTTATGTGTGCTGCCTAAGCTACATATACATCTCCGTCTCTAGGAATATGACATTTATTAAAGATGGTCACCATAGAAAATACAATAATTTGTCATTGCAGAAATCAGTAAAATCATAACCAGCATATATTTTCTATTTTTTATGAAGCTGGTTGATTGAAATATTTTGTTTTACAGGTTAGAACTTTAGGTTTATGTAGCATTCACAATATAAGTGACATGTTTTTAAGGATAATGTCAATTATTATAAATTCTGTCCCTTCTTTTCACAATGGATGATATACATGCCACGTCCCCCCCTTTTATTTCTTTTTTCTATGTTGAAAATCATAAGCTCGGATTTTGATGGGAAAAGTTAAAAACTTTGTAACCAATCGATCACCGTTAATAAATCTGTTTATTTATGTACTGGGTGCTGTTAAAGGGTTGTACGCCCACAATAGAAACTCACAAAAAACAAATCCTCTGATGTATTGTCTCAGAATCGGAAATGATGTAGATGTACTTTTAAGTTACAGCTGTCCAGGAACAAAGTGTGCTGCAATTGACATAAATGTTTTTAACATTTTCCCTTACTATTAACAGTTAATCAGAAAGGAGTCTCCTTAAATTTGGGAAAACAAAAAATCCTAACAAGATTTCTGTCATATATTATTGAAGAAAATACCCAAATTAGTAATATTGGTGAGTGAGGATGTTATGTTGATGGTGGGGAATGGCCTGGACCGATGCCACAGATGCTTCATATCTGTATAAATGTAAGTTTACTACTCTATAGTTATGTTTTTTCTAAGCATGATTATATTGTACACTTGCCTCAGTACATTACACACTTTCCATATGTATCATTCACATATTGTTGAATATTCATATTTTTATATATTTGTATTTATAATGATAATGTATCTTGTCTCGTGGGACTCAAATCCCACATACACAAGATAGGAGAATGTTACCATGTCTGTACCTTGCGAGTGATACAAGATATCGGATAGCTAGTTGTTTAATGGAATACCCATTCTTCCAATATGTAGGCATTATGATTCTCCATTAGGTCTGTTCGTGAAGCACCAGCAACCAGCACATGTAAGCATTTTTACTAAGATTATGTGAATATATGCATGAGTAGTAAGATGAATGTTCTGTTCATGCCCACAGTCCAATAACCAAATTGAGGACACCAAACACCTAATTAGCAGCTGTCCTGCTCTATCCCTACACAGACTCCTGCACACCACTATACTTTAAGATCTATCATCCACGTGATGGATTTTCCCAGCTTCCTCAGTACTGTGGGAACCCCATAGATGATAGAAGGGACTCCTAGAGCAGGAATCTCTGAGGAAGAGGGTTTTGCTTTACATTTAATATATGAGTTGGATTTGGAGAAAAAAAAAATGTCCTGTCCCCTCAACAGACCCTAGGTCCCAGGGCAACTAACCCCCAATCCTAATTTAACTGGGTACAAATCCAGGAGATGGTGGTGGGGGAATTTCGAATTTGAATGGAAAAATGAGGGCTTCACTTTTTTTTTATATATCTTTTTAATGAATACATTAATGCTGTTATGGTTGTGTTGTAACAACAACCAATTTGCTGTCATTCTTATCACGATTCTTTTTAAGATATCTCATTCTTGTGTGTCTTAAGCCCCTAAATATTGTGATTTCTAATATGCACATTTTTTAAGCTAACAAAATTTATATAATCGTTCTAGGACTGATGTCCTGATTGGCTTAATGAAAGAAAAATATATTTTAAAGCATGATCATAATGTTCCTAGAAACAGAAACAGTCAAAGTAGTCAATCTTCCTATGATAGTTTAAGCAAAATGACTCTGAAAAAAAAAAAAAATCGTTCATGCTCAACCTGATGTTTATTATAGTTTTACATAATTTTTGTTAAACTAAATTTCCAGTATATATTTACATATATTTCATCTTTTGGGCAATATGACTTAACAATATAAAAACCGAGTTATCATATTTGGAAAAGTAGAATCTTGTAATGACTTTTTTCCAAATTGTTGTTCTTTAATATCATAAGAGAGACCGTATGCTGATATTGTTCATCTGCATTGAATCTGATACAGATTATAACCGGTTTCTCCTTATCGTCTGTAAAATTCAATGAGTTGGCAGCCTATTATTATCAAACATGCTGGTCCTTATAACAATGGGACTATAGTAGTATAATATTCTTTTGAAGAGAATGGTGAGTATTTGGT
Source organism: Panulirus ornatus (assembly GCF_036320965.1). Classification (NCBI taxonomy): domain Eukaryota; kingdom Metazoa; phylum Arthropoda; class Malacostraca; order Decapoda; family Palinuridae; genus Panulirus; species Panulirus ornatus. The sequence goes on from NC_092278.1 coordinate 23,339,684, forward strand.
CTCACCATTAGTTTCTGCAGAATTGTACTTGAAGTTAAATGAAAAGGTCTTTCAGAAGCATTAGGCATGATAACCATAAGAGCCAATGAATCCATGAAAGTTAAATTACGGCAATCCGTTGAAATTGGATTGCAGAGGAATATGGTAATGTAAGAAAAGTGAAACCAACATTACATTTATATTATTAGTACAATTTTTACATATGTGAATGGTTAGATGTGAGACTTATATTGAGATGTAGCGATTACTAGCAACTCAGAGCTAAGAGATGTAAGCAGAATAAGGAATGAAGTGTGTGCAGAATACCTGATCACATAAAATTTTTACCATATTGACGTATCGTGGGCAGCTCTTCGAGAGGTTAGGAAACAATGACCAGAGCAGAATTAAGCAAGAAACTTTTAAAGTAGTTTTATTTTGGGTGAGTAAAATTATGACGCTTAATGCGAACAGCAAACATCATGAGAATTGTCGAGAATGTTTAATGGATGTGGTCCACGTACTGTGAAACTTCCTCGCTGTACACTGCTGATTGGTAATTAACTAAATGTCCGCTACCGATTTTTTGAATGAATAAGTATCCAGATCATGTTTCCTCAACTGATGGAATGGGCGTGTGAGAATGTGGTGATTTAATTTGGTGAATTCTGAATGAAATATAAACACTCTGCACCCAGAACAATTGATATTTTTATCTGGCTGGTATCCATGGTCCCCCGCCTTTCCTTGAATACGCCTCATCTTACAATGTAATTTCCTGGGAAGTCACATTATGGATTTATCAGACTTAAGAAAGAACATGCGATTGGATTCGTTGGGTGAAAATTATTATACTGTTGAACATAAAGATTTCACCGAGAATCGCGTAAAGTATATTGAAACTTCCAATATGGTCCGTATTATAGGTTCAAAATGATTGATGATACCAGGTAAAGAATAATGGACAAATACAATCAAACTAGATACAAAAGAATTATTTTGACTGAAAAAAAACTAGCCTAAAGAGTAGCGTAGTGCCAACGATATATATATGAATTTGAAATAAGTTACAAGAACATTTAACCCCATCCCTGAGATACTGCATCATTTCAATAACCGTAACTATCTTCAAACTGATCATATAGATAACTACACAAGTCTTACGAATGTTAATTTAGTTTTGTTATATAACAAACCACACGAGACGAGGGGAAATCATTGAAGCAGTTTGTTCTTACTGGGAAAAGAACATGAGTGGCAGATCGAGCGTCGTGCTCCCTGGCCGGATGTGAACCATGTTGTTTATCTGAGGTCGGGGCCAGCTCGCCCTACACCTCGTCCATTTGGAGGCAATTGAAGTGAGTGGATCGTGTTTATTAACACAATTTTCCAGTAGTTACAAGGAGTACGAGTTAAAGATTAAGCCTGTCCTTGAAGAGTGAGGTAGGACTTTGATTTAAGGGTTTTTACAACCTTTGATTCTCCACAACTCACCCTTGTAGCTGTCAATGACAGCCACTCCCATGTCGCAAATATACAACTGTCGTATGTCTACATAGGTGGAACTAACTACATTCTTCTATAACGTGACAGGAGATGGATTTTTTGTGTCAAATGGAGTTTTTACGGAGAGTTGTTCGGTTTTGTTTGTTTATAATGAAAGTGAAATGAGTATAAGGTTATTAACGACAGTACCACCAATCACCCCAGTGCATCTGTTTACCCCAGACAGCTGCTTTTGTGTAAGAAATTCAAGTTTTTTCTAGGAATGAATAATGATAATTATACAGTTTAAGGGCACCATAGAAATAACATGAACTTGGAGGAGGTGCATTTTATGAGACTCATTTTAGAGTGAAAGTCTAGCTTAGCTTCCCATTACCAATGGCTTTGGAATTTGAGCGATTTTTATGTTGTTATATTGTAGAATATAGAATGATTCAGAGTATCTTAACAGTGCAGGGCATTATCTAGAGCATGAGCATTTATTTTTGTGTATTGAATAAGGCAGTAGATGTGAGTATTATGTTTGTTTAGCAAGATAGATAACTGGTTATTTACTGTAAAGTTGGGAAAATAAGTAAATAATCAACAGTTCATATGCTGGTTAGGTTAGATATTTGTTAGAGAGCAGCCGCCATGAAACGCAATGAGGGGTTCCAACTGTTTAAACATAAGCTACTTTAGTTACTTGAAGAGCCGTATCTTTATTGATCTATGCAGAAGACTGCTTAAGCAGTGTTTAAAGGAGCCAAGATCAGGTAATTGGACTTCAGACAGATTCTGTAATTGGAAGTCATGAGCTTTGGATGAGTCCTATTAAATAGTCAGAACGATTGGATATTTGTGAGTTTGATAATTGAGTTTTTTTGCAGCGTATGCACTTCTTTCCCAGTGATGTATCGATATAGGTATCTTTAGCTAACCTGCTAACTATACTTGGTTACATGGATGAATCTTTCTTCGTAACATTTCAAAATTTTTCTTTATTTTATGCTTAAATGTGGTTTATGCTTACTTGCAGGATAATACTAAGCAGCCTACTCCAGCATGGCGTTGTCATCAGAATTTGTCTCCCTTGTTGAGCAAGAGATCCCAGAAGGGCGGCAGTCACTATCTGACTCTCACGCGAACTTGGAGAAAGTGGCAGCTTACTGTATTGAAAACTTTGCTCGAGTAAGTTGGTCATTAGATTTTATTTGACTGAATTAATCTGTAACTAGTGTTCCATTTACTTCAGCTTTATACAAACACACATAGTATATATCTGTATACATTTATGTAATGTAAGTATGCATTTGTTGGATTTAGAGTGACTTTCTAAGGGTTTTGATGCATATTTACAATGTTTACACAAGCGTAAGTTTTTTGGATGTTTATATGAGTTGTCTATGTGCATGTTTTAGCACATCTTTCATTGTTGGTGGTCATTCTCAAAGCGCACATCAGTTGTTGCTTGCTAGTTTGGGTTAAAAGTGCCAGGTTTACAACAACAGCAACAAAAGCTGTCTCCTGTATGGAGGTGTAAAGCTGACAGAAGCCTTTTTCTACATGTAATAGGTTGATTTTCTGTTTAGAATTAATTGTCTTTTCTCTTTCAGGCAGAAAACAAGACCAATGCATTGGAGGAGACCAAGAATTATACAACACAGTCCCTTGCTAGTGTGGCATATCAGATCAACACATTAGCTTATAACTTCTTGCAGATGGTTGAACAACAAGCACACCAACTGGCTGAAATGGAAAGTCAAGTCAATTACATTTCACAGGTCAGTTGAGAGGAAATTATTTTCAGTAATGTCTATCTTTCAGAATACAGTTTTGTTTCAGTTTGTGGATGGAAGGTGTGCTGTATCAGTGTCTGATAGTCCCTTCATATAATGATTTAGGTCGGCTTATATGTCAGTGGTATATTCTCATTAATCTCAAGAACAGAACAAGTTTGTTTTTAGTTTTTTAGAAAATCTGAAAAGTATCCCACACACAGAGTATACCTTGGATCTTAGCTCTGCACTCATTGCAGTAGCTGAACCTGGATGCTGTTGTTTTGTGAAGGTATTTCTTTTTACCCAGTGCTTTATGCATAAGGAGAATGGTTATTGCTCCATGCTTGTGGGGAGTTCCTTCCTAACTCTTTTCCGTCCCAGTTTTAAGTGGTGACCATTAGTTGCAGTATTCTTTACTTAAGTGATCTTTATCTGTAGCATTATCATGACCCCATAAGAACTTGAAGGTGGTTATCCTCTCCACCTGATCTTTACTCCATTGTGGATTGTGTATGGGTTTCTCTCCTATGTCCATAACTCATCCCTCATAATTTTATTACTATTTTCATAGCTTGTCATTTCATCTTCTGTCACCCATTTTTGTTTCTTCATGGGCAAACCAAGCCAATGAAGTGTACTTTATCCTTAATTAAATGTATTGTTTGAATATCTTCTTGCTGAACTTGAACATGTGCTTGAAATCAATTTTACCATCATTCTCGGTATGGTTTGCCACCCTCACAATCCCTCTAATGCGCTTCTCTGGTCCTGCATAATGTTTAAGTTGAGGTCTCTTGCACTGGTTGATTCTTGTAGCTTTTTACCCCCACAAGATTTTCAGAATCCAGCATGTTTTCACCCTTGCTCTTCATTACTGTTCTCTTGTTTAGGATTTTACTCATTGAGTAATTACAAACTAATTTAAAGCATTGTGTTGAGCATTAATATCAGCTTAGAAGTGTTGAGGAGTAACAAAAATATTTGGAAGTATTCTGCTTATGCTTAGATTTTAATTTATGGCAAAATTAAGTGGAGGGTAATAAGTAGACTCAATTTATCTTGTTTTCTCATAATTCTTTCAGATGGTGATGGTACACAAGGAGAAAGTTGCTCGGAGAGAGATTGGTGTCCTTACAACAAACAAAACTACTGCTCGACAGTACAAGATCTTGGCTCCTGCAAACACTGAGAAACCAATTAAATATGTGAGGAAACCCATAGACTTTACAAGTAAGTAAATGATGGAGTGATTACCCCCCCCCCCCCTTGTTTTATGATAAAGACTGAGAAATATTTATACTAAGAATGGCAGAAAAAAGTTAAATCTATGATAGATTAATAGAATTCATTGTATTTGATGCACATGTATAATGAGATACATAATGAGTGCCTCGCATAAGATAAAAAGTGTAGTAGAGTGGATGGGATTGCAGTTGAGTTTGTCATGTTGTTTATTGGTTAGTCAGACTTTTTAATCAGGTATGGCCCAGAGTGAGGTGCCTGAGGACTGCAAGAATGTATGTGTTCCCATCTACATAATTGGTGACTAAACAACACAGCATTATTCATGTTTGTGTAATATATATATATATATATATATATATATATATATATATATATATATTATATATATATCTATATATTATTTATTTTGCTTTGTCGTAGAAGGCGACTAAAAGGGGAGGGAGCAGGGGGCTGGAAATCCTCCCCTCTCAATTTTTTTTAATTTTCCAAAAGAAGGAACAGAGAAGGGGGCCAGGTGAGGATATTCCCTCAATGGCCCAGTCCTCAGTTCTTAACGCTACCTCGCTAACGCGGGAAATGGCGAATAGTTTGAAAAAAAAAAATATATATATATACTAAATATCTTCTTCAGATTTCTGTATTGTGGAAGTTTTCATTATCATACCAGTTATTATTTTGCTTATAAGCATTATCTAAGTAACGTGTTCCTTGAATTTTTAAAACCCCAAACCTTTATTGTTTACTCTATTTCTTTCCCTATGAAGCCTTGTTTGCAGGAGCTGATATATTGTTATTTATTCTGCAACATTTACTCAGATTTCTCACTATTAGATTCCAATTGGTTCTCTTCTGCCCATTTGTTTATAGTTCCCAGGTCATTTTGCAATTTATCTTGGTCGTCTTCAGCATCCACTGCTATACTTACTTTCATGTCATCTGTACTTCATCCTCCCATCAGAGATGGTTGATAGATGGATACCTGGCTTAGGCTGGGGGTATGTTTGATTACCCATTTTTATATTACGGAGGGAAAGCTTTACAATTGTGAGGTCTTGTACCATTTACTTCTTGTATCTACAGGAAAACTTCAGTTTTTGTAAGTTGCTGGCATTTGCAGTCTCCTTGCATAAACCATTCCAGCCGTGCACTTCCCTTTCAATAAACCTGTATATCTTTAAGTCCTTAACTACCCTTTTCGTCAGCTCCTGATCTTGGTCCCTGGTAACTCTGGTAATGTACCTTGTGAAAACTGTGTACTGTCAATGTCATCCAGTTGACAGTAAACTTAAAAGGTAAAAGGAGGAAAAGGGAAAGACAAAAGCTTTGCTGTGCGAGGAAAACAGAGATATCATAGTAGCCATTCTTTATGTTGCTGGTTCATGCAGAAGCTACAGAGACTGTCAGCCAGACTCGTACTGTGGGTAGGTAAATTGATAGTAAGTGGCATCGGCAATTTTGCCGGGATAACATCTCTGTGTTTCAGATTTAGGTAAATGCATGGTCTAAGTATGCTAAATTATTTTTTTCCTTTTATTGTATGAGTTAATGGACAGAACCAGCTCATGTGAAGTGGTCAGGGTAAACCATTGGAAGGTCTGTTTGCTCTAGTTGTGGACCGAGAGATTGGGTTTCGGTGCATAACACATTACTGCTAGAGAATGGATGTGAACGAATGGCCTTTCTTCATCTGTTCTTGTTGCTACCTTGCTGATGCAGGAAATGACAATCAAGTATGAAAGAAAGAGAGAAAAAGGAAAATTATCTAATATGTGAAGCTTAGTATGATTTTTTGTTGAATATTTCCTTCTATAAGTAGATTGTATATTGTTTGATCTCTGATCCATATCATGTCTCACAGCAGGACAGTTTGAAAATTCTTTCCAGATAACATTGCTTATGTATGCCTTGCATATCTCACATTTTTCTGGACTTGTTTCCTTCCCTTGCTCATATTCTTCACCATGATTCTCCATCTTATCTTTTTCAGTATTCCATATTGATAAAGTGCTGTACATTGTAAAAGTTTATTTTAAAGGAGGATGTGTTAGGAATGATATTAATTCTTTGCCAGAAGCTGATTTGGAGTGTTCTATTCTGTTTGTAATTTGACATCAATTAATAGCTGATGAATTGCAGTGTTGGACGACATTGGTCATGGCATACGGTCATCATCAAGCAGTACCCCACGGTCCAGGCGATCGACCAGTAGTGTGGGGATGCCTCCTCCTCCAGCTCACCAACAGCCTCCTACCTCTGCTGGACCAGCACCCACCACAAAACCTCCCACACCTCCTCAAGCCAATAGATCAGTCAGCAGTCTTTCCCGTGGCTCGCGCGAGTACCGCACACCGCCAGCAGTTGCTCCTCCTCAGGTTTGTTTTCATATTTGAAGGTATTATGATTATCTTTGAATTTTTACATTTATTTTTTCTGTTACACTCAGTTATTCCAACAGTTTATCTGATGTGAGGTTCCTGCAGTGGTTAGGATGTGTCCCAAGTTTAGATTGTACTCTAAAGAGGAAATTCTTATATTAGTCAGGAATATTTAAGTCTGTTTTTATTATGTGGGAAGTCTTTTCACAAGAAGAATATTTTGTAAATTTTCATATGAACTGAAACCCTTTCATATATGCAACACATGAATTTTTACATTCTTACATATGCAATGAGTAGTGAATAGTGAGGAATTGCTCATAATCCTTTTTGAATATGGAAAGTAGGTGTAGGAAGTCTACTCCAGGGAAGTGGGTGTTCCAGATTTTTTGGAAAAACTCTAGTGCAGCAAAATTTGATTCTGTTAAAAGTTACATATGTCCATGTACTTGATTCACCTCATATAAATGGAAAGGAATTACAGTGGACATTCACTTAATTGTTTTAGTGGGATGTTCCATATTTACAAGTAAATTGAATTAGTGAATTTATGGAGGGGTTCAGCAAATTTACTTCATAATAGTGATGTTAATTAAAGATATATCATTTAGTGTACCCTACCTCTGAATGATTGACCTATGAATGAACACCTGTACTTATGAATGAACTTGAGAAAATGCTTGTTAATTCCTAGTCCATCATACAAATAGTTACCTGTATTATGAATTGAGAAACTGTTTAAAATATATTTTTTTACTGAATGTTTTTTGATATGATGTTTGATTTTATTTCAGAATATGATATTATATTATTTTAGGAAGTTATAGTTATTATGATTTTATATGTAATATCATTATTTTTTGATATTTTCAAAGTTATGAACAGTTCAAAACTTATGAGTGTGGTCCAGGAACATAACCAGTTTGTATGTTATGAATTCCTGGTGTATAACATTATAAAGCAGTCATCTACAAACAGTTTTTCGTAAAAAAAAATTGAGACCAAAAATGGTGTCAAATTGATAATTATCACATTCATATACAGGCTAGTAGTAGCATGCATCTCAACACACTCGTTTTGTAATGTTGATGATTTTCTGATATCATTTAGTGTAAATGATATTTTAGGGAAGTAATTTGCGAACATGCATATATGATTAAACAAGTAAGACCAAATATAGTATCATAAATTGATGATTACCATTAGCATGTATGTGCTGTCAGTAGAACACATCTCTGCAAACTTGCTGTAATGATGATGTTATAAGATGTACTGTTTAATGTACTGTATGAAATAGTAGAGCAGCAGTCTGTGAAATACTTCAGCCTTTCAGTTGCTGTCCTTCAGCTTTTTGTCTGACTTTTGGAAATTTGATATCTTTACACTTTCATTCCTTGGGCTTTCTTCTTTTCCTTATGCTGCCTCATTAATATTCCTAGCCCTAGACCATCACAATTAAGATGCCATCCTACTTTTTATTAGGACATGATCTGACAAGCTTCCTCTAATTTTCTTCAGAGACCTCACATCGCACAAACTACCAGTAAGGTTCTTTACCGAAGCATAATACCTCCAGTTTTTAAGAAAAAATATGTGGAGGATTTTAGTTGAAGTTTTGCTTTAGTGGAGGGACTGTTTTCAACCAGAGATCCCCACATTCCATCCAATACATTTCTGTTGTCTTAGAGTTTTTTCTAATCTAGGTACCTAGTAACTATGCACCAAATTATCCTATCGGCCATCCACGTCGCAATGACCGTTCAAGTGGGTATAGCACTCTTCCACATCAGTCAGCAGCACATGTAGCCCCGCTAAACCACAATGGAGGAAGTCCAGCCCCTCCTCCACAAGTGGGAATGGTACATCCAATGGCCCATGGAGCACCCCAGGGATCTTACACTCCTCCACCTCCTCCCCCTCACATGCAGGAACCTCCTCAGTATGCTTCGCATACAGTGGGAATGCCACGTAAGTTGAAAATGTTTTTCTTCATTTATCACTGGCTAAAACATTGTTACTATTGTAGCTGCTATAGAAGTTTATTTCACATAAGTTAATGGCTTTCAGAAAATTCTGTAAGAATTTTGTCATTCCTGTAAAGCATACATTAGGTGAGTGGGTTTATTTATGAATTACTGTCATTTGTGTAAAGAAGGAAGCCAGTGTGCATCAAGGGTTATATGCATTAGAGTGGTTATTTTTAGATACTTTTATTTGTATTCTAATTCAAATTACAGAGTCATGTATTTCTTGGGTAGGTCTATTTTTTAGATTTTGATGTATGGTCCAACATTGCTTGGTAAAACTGCAAAATACTGGGTATGAAAGAATTTCACTAGGGGCTAATGATGTATTTTATGATGATCCTGAAAAAAAAGATTGTGTAAACCATGATGACTGTGCAGTAACTGTGGCACTTGGTAATACATAGCAGTTTTAGGGAATCCATTGATACTATATGTTTGATATCAAATCATGTATCTAAGATGATTTTTTGGCTGATGATATGATTTCATATTCTTTTATGACTCATCATATTCAGTTCATAATCAGTCATGCTATACATGAGCCTCAGTTTCAAGCCTTGGGTTGGCAACACATGCAGACAGCCCACAAGAACAGTGACTAAAATAATACTCATGGAACAAAGAGAGAGCACAATTATTGTGGTGTATGGAAAGGAATGGTTGAAGAGAGGTGATGGCAGTCGAACTGATGAGACAAAAGGCTTTTGATTCCACTTTGGTTAATAGAGAAGTAGACGAAGAACCACTCCAGATGTGTAAGCAGTACTAGGGTGAATGAACGTCTGTAGATATGAAGCAGCTGTTCACCAGAATGATAATTTTGGCACCTCTACAAACCCTATCTGCCTTTTGGGAAGCACGCATTTTGATGTTTTTCTTTTATGTTTGCTGAGACAGCATGGGCAAATGAGGCCCTAATCAAGACCATTTCATTAGCACTCTATTATACCCAAGCCTGAGCCAAGCACCAGTTTTGATGACCAACCCCTAAGGGTGGATGAACAGCTCGGTTGAGTTTGGAAAGACTGCCACAACCAGGATTCAAACCAATGAGCTTGACCCTATGTGGCCCATGAATGCATCATGGTCTTGAACGCTAACCACTACACCAGGACAGACTGAAGGATATGGTTGTGCTCAACATGTTTATGTTATTGCAAGGCTGAAATGTGGTGCTTTGAATCTGAGGAAAGGGAAATTAATGATTCTTAGATAGAGGTTTAGCAGGAAGGTAAATTTTAGAAAGAGAGGGAAAGTTAGCTGAAATGTTCATGTGTTCATCAGCATAAGAGTGAATAGGGTTAAAAGCAGAAGAAATAGGCTTATTAATTGAGAGAAAGAGAGCAGGTATTAGGATGGAACCCTGAGGAACATCACTGTTGATAGGATGAAAGGGGATTGTTGCTCCATCAGCTACTATTGCAGTGGAGCAGCCTGTGAGTAAGCTCTGTTTAAGGTACAAAGAGAAGTACAAAACCCAGAGGAAGGGAGTTTAGAATGCAAAGACTTATGCCACACCCTGCCAGTTGCATTGGATGTGGCGAGGGCTTCATTGAAAATTTCACTAAATCTCTCTCTCTCTCTCTCTCTCTCTCTCTCTCTCTCTCTCTCTCTCTCTCTCTCTCTCTCTCTCTCTCCCTGTTATCACAGTATTTATAGCTATCCAATACATTTTCTTTTTCTTCCCAAAATTCACTTATACTCTCACCCCATCTCACATTTGCCTCTCTCTCTCTCTCTCTCTCTCTCTCTCTCTCTCTCTCTCTCTCTCTCTCTCTCTCTCTCTCTCTCTCTCTCTCTCTCTCTCTCTCTCTCTCTCTCTCTCTCTCTCTCTCTCTCTCTCTCTCTCTCTCTCTCTCTCTCTCCCCCTGTTATCACAGTATTTATAGCTATCCAATACATTTTCTTTTTCTTCCCAAAATTCACTTATACTCTCACCCCATCTCACATTTGCCTCTCTCTCTCTCTCTCTCTCTCTCTCTCTCTCTCTCTCTCTCTCTCTTTTTTTTTTTTTTTTTTTTTTTTTTTTTTTTTTTTTTTTGTACCTACCTTCCTCTTGACCTGAAGCTTTTTCATGTACACTTCCCAATCATTTAGAGTCATGTCTAGCAGATAGCATCAATACATTTTTCTTTTCTGTTTCACTAGTAATTTGACTTTTTTCCTAAAAGAAAATTTTCACCCATTCCATTTCACCGTAAGTGACTATGTTGCATTTTAGGCAGTGTAAGTGTTCCATGGAACACTTTCGAGATAAAGTTAGTGGTCACTTTGAACAACTTTTATTGAAAATGAGTCTAAGGATGATTGAAGATGTCCAATTCAATTGTGGGGTAATTTTTTCGCATAGCATGGCAGACATTTTAGAATCTCTTTGTTGATCTTTATCATTTGTCTGTGGTTGGGAGTCACTTTGACTTTCAATTTTACCTCTGGTACAACTTGAAGACTCTAAATCAGATATAAAATTATGAATCGTTTCTCAGGATCTAAAGACTTCATTGACATAAGATCCATAATCCATGTTTAGATTTTGCTTGAGTTATGCCTCTTCTAAAAAGGTTTAACTTTTAATGTACCCTACCTCATAGTTTAAACAGAATAACACTTTTTGCCATGAAACTTTGTCTAGTTGTTCCCAGCATTAGAGAATTCATTGAGTTAACACCCGTAAGTCTAATTTGACTTTTGCATCACTTATAAGAACTGTTATTTTGTATTCTCCAAAGAGTATTTACACCTGTTCTCATTTCATTGCCAATAATTCTGCTGCTCTGCAGGCAATACAAATATTCCATGGAATGCCTTGCAGGTCCTTGTCTTGTTTTATATATTTACAGATGTATATAGACATCTTATCCCTGGGGATAGGGGAGAGAGAATACTTCCCACGTATTCCCTTCGTGTCGTAGAAGGCGACTAAAAGGGAAGGGAGTGGGGGGCTGGAAATCCTTCCCTCTCGTTTTTTTTAATTTTCCAAAAGAAGGAACAGAAAAGGGGGTCAGGTGAGGATATTCCCTCTAAGGCCCAGTCCTCTGTTCTTAACGCTACCTCGCTAATGAGGGAAATGGCGAATAGTATGGAAGAAAGATATAGACATCTGTCCTACCAGATTGTAGCAATAATGTCAACCGTGTTTTTCTGTAAATTTTTCATGTTTGTGCTTACTTTACATGATATCACTTTTACTGTACTTTAAGCTTTAGCCCATTCAAAATTAAAAGGAAACGCTTCATTTATCACTTGTACAATTATTGTATCACCAGCATAGCATGGTGAAGTCTTTGGGATCAGTTATCCATTGTTGTTTTTTGTCCATTTGTGGTTCATCCTGTCAGAATTCTCACCATAAGCCTCAAAATAAACTTGATTATGAAAATTCTAGATTATATAGTTATTTAACTTTATATGGTTGTTTCCCAGCATCTTAAGAAAAGATTGGCATAAGGCTTATAACTCTTGTTTGTGTTTTGCTTGAATTGAGCCGCTTATGAAAAGATTTAACTTGGAATTTAACCTATAGCTTAACCTTGGTGATATCTCAGAAAGTATTGACCAGATACATATTAATCTCAATGGAGTCATTTTTATCATCCTTATGATTTAATGGCATAAGACTCATAAATCTAATTTGGATTTGTCTTGAATTGTGTTTGATATAAAAAGGTTTAATTGGGAACAACTGTAGTAAAGTAATGACAACAGGAGGTTTAGTCTTAAGCTGGCCAATGCTAAGTCAGGAGGGTTACTTTATTTTGGTAAACCTCAGCATTCATAGACATTGTAGGTTAGGATGGGTATCATTAAAGGGCCAGACAAAGAACCCTATATGTCTTAGGGGTTTAGAGGGGTCAAAGTAAACCATTCAATACCATATTCTGAACAACCCTGCTTATATTTTCGATTTTATTGATTTTTATTCATGGTCATATGTATCTAGATATATGTACAGTATTATTTTTATAGATTTTGGTGTTATGCAGATGACAGCTGTACCAAATGCTATATATTTCCTCTCTCTGTTTAGGTATCTATGCTAATCTTCCTTGTATTCATCCATACTATATCTGTAAGTAAGGTGACTTTGACTAGGACTAACAATTTACTTTGTAGGGATGTTCTGTTTGGTGTTTGTTTATTGACATTGGATGTTTTCAGTCTAACATTGCTAAACCTTAAGTTTCTTTTTTGTTTGTTTGTTTTAGGGATTGAGCATGATTAATCAACTTATAAATGCCATTATTTTCCCATTAGACTTGTCTTGTTCTCACTTTTTTGATATAACAAATAGTGTTTAGAAACTGTTAAATCTTTAGATGCTACTAGTTGTCCCAGAAAGGCAGGTGAATTAAGGACCACAGGAAAAGTGTGGAGATTTACACCAAAGACTGGAACTCATGGTACCAGTATTTCTCAACTTCTCTATATCACTCTAGTAGTATATTTGCATATATCTTCATCTCCCTTTTGGATTATATTTATGCTGAGAAGCTTATGTTTCTTTCTGTGTGTTAGTCTGCCTTTTTAATCTATCTCTCCATCTAGCTTCACCCCATTATTTGCTGTTTATTATCTTATTTCACCAGTTGTCCAGTTATTTATGATTTAGTGGAAGTGTACTTGTATGTTATGGTAAGACAACTTATGGTGTACAACTTCGACTTGCAGTAGAAGGAAAGTATATTCTCATACCTGTCAATACCCTGAGGAATACTATAAAAGATTTTCCATTTACTCAATGTACAGTATGTATGCACTGCAAATTTTTGGTGCTTAAAGCACCATTCAAGTTGTTTCAGAGAATGAATGTAAAGGATGTTGTGAGTTTGATAAATCTTTTTTGCATCTTGTTCCTTTACTGTTGGTTGGCGAGGTAGTTTATGGAAAATGATATCTCTTCAGGAAAGTTCACTGTAAAAATAGTAATTTGTCTTTGTTTTGGAAGGTTGGCAGGAGTGTATTTGTCAGAGCATAATTAGATGCAGTGTTACATGTGATCAAGGGATTTGTTGTACAATTAGATAAAGAACATTACTTTCATGTCCATAAAAGATGTAGTAGTAATACTGGTATGACTTACAAAGTGGAGTGAGACATTAGGTTTTACCTGTCAGTATTAACCAGATTCTAATTGGAGAATTAAAAGAAAAAGGTTTTGATTATGGCTTTGAGGCTTTTGAATTAAGGAATGTCATTAAATGTGTACAACAGTAGGTTGCTAAAAGTGTTGTACAGCTCTTCAGCGTCCTAGTATCTTCACCTCTTTTGGATAACACTTGATATACCCATAATCCTTGTAGGACTTTCCCTCAAAGTTATTCATTGGATACACTGGGTAGATACAGTTCTTCAGTTTGATTTTGTTAAGGAAATGATGTTTCAGTGGGAATTATAATCTATCTTTTTTTCAGCAGTCTTCATGGTTGCTGCTTGTAAACACTCATTGTAATAGTAAATAAAGAGAATGTTGTTATTAATCCAAGTTATTTAGTCAAGAAATAAAGAACATAGCAATTAAAGGATGATATTATATTGCATCTTCCCACTCGCATGCTCACCAGGCTATCCTACTCTGATACGACCTGCCATGACCTTGCCAAAGAACCTCACTAACAAGAGTCTGTCAAACAAGGCCAACGAGGCAGTCCTAGGTGACTAGTCCAGTAACTTGGTCAGAAGCCTGCTAGGCTCGGCCAGTGCTCGTTTCAAAATGCATGTCAGTACTTTGCTGTGATAGTGTAAATAATTTTAGATGTGTGGCACGAACACCATTAACTGTATATGTAGAGAATTCACAAACTTATTAACCTTTCTAATTATTGATTTGGAGATTCATACCCTGCCAAGTTTCTGAAACTGCCAAAAGAAATATTAAAAAGTGCTGTTGATTGTCCTGTAAGGGAAAGTGCAAGGTGTTTTTGTCTTCATAGATAAGTTACTTCAAGTTGATAATGCAATTGTTTCAAACTCAAAACCTGTACCATGTTGCTAGAGTATACCTGGCTCTTACTTCCAGTTAACAACCATGTTTGAAATGTAATGAAATATTAAATACTCTTAGTTTACATTTCTTGCAGTAGTCTTTTGTATTTCTCATCTGATGGTTTTGATATGTGCCATTGATAAATCAAAGAAATTCATTCTCCTTTATGCTTGACTCTGAATCTATTATTTCACTACATAGCACCTCAGGATTGCCACTAGAAGTTAAATGAATGCACACGTGTTGAAATTTCTGCAACAGAATGAAAATATGTTGGTTTGCTAAATTTTTACTTACCCTTTGGTATTGAGTAAATTTAAATTTAAAGCTTGACTTATAAGTCACTACAGATAAGTTTATGGAAACCCTCAAAATGCATATAGAAAAACTAAGATGTGCATGCAAATATATTTACAAGGAGGGTACAATAATGTGATTGTCACCAGCTTTATTTTCACAAAATTAAGTGATTTATTTTGGTTGACAGCACCTCATGCATTTCCACCCTTAGGGTCATTTTTTAGAGTTAGTGTTGCTTCATTCCTTTTATATGATGTGTCAGAATATTGAAAATTTAGATTACAAATTTATATGCTTAGATAAAACTTTAGACTGTCTAGCAAAAGTTGTGTTAGAATTTAGTAATTTAAAATATGTAGATACTATTGCATGGTGATTTGACATGAATAGATTAAGTATATGGTCCGTAATGAAAAGATGTTGCAGTCTGCATGTTTATTCATTCTTGTTTGCCATTATCATAACTGTTTTCTGAATATATATCGCTCTTCATTTTAATTTCTTTATAGTTTCATTGACATAATATAGATGCAGATAATTGAAGGCAACTTAGCACTCTGAAATATTTTAGTTATGGGTTTGCCACTGCAAATATAGGATGGAAACTTCATATTTACTGTGAATTTGAAGTAAATGTCAGCATGTTTTAGACTGGCTTTGTGACATGCTTGAATTATGATGCTAATGATTTGGCATCCAAAATTTTTTTTACCATGAATTTGTCCCAAGTAAATGTCCTGGTTCTCAGATGTCATCCTTGCTCTGGTGAAGGATCCAATATTCATAGTGAATTAACCCTTTTGTTATACAGTTGATATTTTCAACCTTTCCCCTGTGTGCAAAACATCTTTTTTTCATTATGAAAAGATCCGTGTAAAAATATTAGACATTTCGTTTTTCTTATGAACTAAGACTTAACCATCCTTAGTTTGGGAAAAACATTCTCTACTGGATTGGTTAACCCTTAGCTTGCAAAAAAAGTTCTGACTTTTATTTCTTGCTTTCAAGCAAGAATACAGGAACAACATTTTAGGACCCATTATTAATTAATGGTGGAGATAATTATTAATTAATGGAGATAAATTATTGGTAGAAGGAAAAATATCCAGATCAGGAACAGCATAATTATAACAAATCACAAGGATAGCGATATAGATTTGGGAGCACAGGGTAGGTAGTAGTTTGTAGGTAACCAACAACCAGGGAGGCATATTACCATTATTACTCCCCCCCCTGGATATCAGGAGGGCTTATGACAGCTGCATAGTGAGCCAGCACTTCTGTGGTTGTCAAGTTGTGCTCTGACCCAGGTAGCTGTCTTTTCTGTTTGTGTTACCCACACATGGACTATTGGTATTATGTCCACAAGCATACAGTTTCTCTGTCACACATAACGCTTTACACCACTTAACTCACACAACTCATTTTTCATAACTCAGATTTTCCTGTGGTGAACATTTGTGCTAGCCCTGCTTTTTGGCAAACTGGTAGGAGCAATAGATAGAATTAGTAGGTAGAAACATCTCAGTAGGAGCATTAGATAGAAACAATAATAGGTAGAAGTAGTAGATAGGAACATTAGGTGGGAGCATTAGGTAGTAGTAGGTTGGAACTTTAGCTTGACACATTAGGTAAAAGTAGTTCGTAGGAAAATTAGAATTAGGTAGGAACTTCTGCAGACGCTTTACTAGAATTGCTCTCTGCCAGTTGCCTGTTAAGGGTGAGTCACTGAAGGTTAAGAAGCTACACTGGAGTTAACTAGTTGTGGAAACCCTATTGCTGTGGCCACCCCTTTGGGGAAGTTTCAGGAGGGAATAGGCATCAGAGATATAGTTAGATAGATAGTACAGGGTAACTGAGGTGGTAAATCATGTCATTTGAAATGGTAGACTATGCCATGCAGCCAGATATATGATATTCTTTCCATAAGTGAGCATGTAATATGATTCGTTAGATAGATAAGACCTGACACATTGAAGCCTTTTTTCAAACTAGAATCGTCAGATTTTTTTTTCTCTGGAGACTGTATTTTCTCTATCCTTGCTATCCTATATTGTACTACTCTGGTAAATTAGAGTAGACTCATTTGTTTTGGGAGTTTGTCTCCACCACTCCAATTCTTATATGAATTTTGATCTCCAACTTCCTTTCCATTTGCCAACAGGTCATCTCCATTTGTACTTGTTGCTATTTTGTTCCAGCATCCCTTAGTTAGACTTTTGTGTTATGGGGGGAGAGTATTGCACTCATGTTACCTGACATATATGTGTGTGAGTGGTATTACCTATTTGGAGTGTATGGGGAGGGATTATTACTCATTATGTCCTCATTTATTGAGCATTCTCATTCATAATACTTTTTAAATTTCTCAATGTTGTCTGCATTAGTCATATGTGTCATTCATATTCTGTAAAAGTACATATTAACATCTTTTCTGATGAGATTTTTGCTTAGATTTATGTTATGTCCTGTAGTTGTTCTATCCTTTCATATCTCAAAGAACTGTTCACTGCGTCCGTCATCAATCTTCATTTTGGTGTGTGTGAGTTTCTTGTTTTTCTGTCTGTTTATATGCTTCTTTACTTGTCTACTTATTTCTCAAAGAAGCTTTCTGCCTGCCATTGTACATGTATGTTTGCCAGACTCCATGCGTGTGTGTGATTCATAATGAGAATTGCTAAGTTTTGTTGTATATAATCATATATGAATAACTTTTTTATGCCTTTTTTTTCCTTTCTTGCCTTTGTGAGGTAGCATATGAAACTGAGCCCTAAGTTTGGTAAATCTCTTTCTCTTCCTCCAGTTTTTAGAATGCAATAATACAGCCTCCCTCCCTCCCATTGTAGGTTCTCTCTGCGCCATGCAGAAAATTGTGGATAGTATTTTTTCTTTCATGTCTCCATATCTAATTTACTGCTCATTCATTCAATATTATTAATGGATTTGTCTAAAAGTATTTTAACTCTTATTTGAATTATGGTTTCTTCAGCTATTCAGCAGTATCAGGCAAGGTGTATGAACTTAAAAAATGCTTCATATTAAGCTTTTTAAAAGTAATCCACTTTTTGTTTGGAAATTTAATCAGGTTATTTTTGTTGTTTTATCATGTGAAGTCTTGAAAATACTTGACCTTCCATGGTTATCTGTACATAATATCATTGGCATGTGTACCATTTAATGCATTTAATCTAAATGCAGTGTAATTAGCTGTGTAATTTTGCATGTAAACAATGATAAACTGCTGACTTTGTATCATTGTAGAATCACTAGTGAAAAAAGATTTGTATCAATGTCTATCTTTGTGTCTATAGATATTGTTATACCCAGAGCTAGACTTGTTGCCATTGCCAATTAACTACAGAAAGATAGCAATTTGTGGTCAATATTAATTTTTCACTGTACTGGAATGAGTAGATAACGTAAGTAAAATTTTCATTTACTTTGTTCTGTTTTCAAGTTTTGTTTGCATTATTGTGAAGTCTCTAAAGCCTGAAAGTTCTTTTGTCATGTGTCACTCCTTCTTAGATATGTTTTTTGGAATGTTTTAAGATATCAAGAAGAATGATGAAGGTTCATTCTCTACCCTTGAATATGAACAAGAAAATTTCATGATGAACATTCCACCTATAGATATTCATTTTCATTAAAATCCTCCCTTATTTCACAGTGCAGAGTTAATTATTGAAGAATACCTGTATATAAATTACTCATACTTTTTGCATTTGGTCCTGTTTGCAAAGCTAAACAAGTGCAGTGTGAAGTTAGTATGACTAACTGGAAGAAATACAACTATAGTATTTAGTGGGAATGGCACAGCTAGTAAAGTTTCTGTTTAACACGTTCCAAACTCTGTGTAATTAATAGTAGATTGACTGATTAGTGATTCTGCAGTGATCATTAGTATCTCAACATTTCATGTAAAGAATTCTACATTTTTTAGTGCATCATATGTAGAATAGTACATGTAATATTTATCAGTTGGTTGGTAAGTAGCTGTTTATATGAATAGTTGATTTTTTATAGGCCTTTCTTATTAGATTTTTCAGTATTCAGTTTTAGTCCAGGCTGACCCATCTTTGCTAGAAAATAAGTAAATTAGGTAAGAAAATTTGTCTTAATGATTTTTCTTTGCAAAATAACCCACTTCAACTTAGACAAACATGTAGTATAAAAGTAGTATAAGAATATTAACTAACCACACAATTTTCATGACTTACACAAAGATTTAGAGTTTTGAAGTGTTTGATAGTTGTCAGGCTGCTTATGATCTGTATAGTCTTTAGGAATAAATGGAATGATTTTCACAAATTGAAGGCAGTTATTTAGTTAAAATGACTGTTAATCTTGAAGAACATGTTTGCTCTGTAATCACATAGTTCACAATGGTTTGCATCATGATACCTATGATTTTGTGATCAAGGCTGTAGATTCTTATGCAGTTGCTGAACAAACAAATTTCACGTAATGATTTTTTCCATAAATCACAGAGCCTGGCATTATGGCCTAAAAACTCAAAACTCACCCAACAATAGTTTATCTCGAACTTCCCACTTTAGAGAAAATGAAAATGAAACAGGGTAAAGAACAGAAAGATATCAGTGATTTTCTTCAGTCTTGATATACTGTACTGAAAATAAAATGTAAGCAAAATTGTATGTAAGAAATCATGCTTTCAAAGTAAATGTTGTGCCACAGATATCATTAATTAGATTATCAAAAGATAAGAGCTTAAATGGGATATTTATCCCTTATAGTTTCACCACTCAGCGTGTGTGAGTTTGTGTACAGTTATTCTTTAGGACAGCCAGAATAGACCTATTGGGACTTATCACTTAAGAGTAACAGTATCAAGACTGATAAATGTGACCCTTAATAGTGATTGGAAAGATTATTGCTAAAATTGACATTATACTTATAGTTTCTTGAATTAACTGGCTTCCAAGTTCTCTGTAGTAAATACAAAGATTTGAAATGTGCACATGAATGTAAGCTTGCTTATCATTTTTAGTAAGTTATTTCAATTACCAGTGAGTAGTACGCTCTATGAATCCAAATGGTAAAATATTTCTTGCTAAAATACAATCTCAGCTACTTGCTAATCTTATCATTTCTTCCATTCATCTCTTATCCTCTTCACAACATATTAGCACCCCCCTCACCTGCTTCTTCTGGGGTTGTTAGTGAGCAGGAGTACAACAGTCGATCCTCTGGTGCTTCATCCCCTCCTTTGCCTCCTCCACCTACTAGTGATGCTGACATTCCTCCTGCAGTGCCTCCTCACTTCATGGAGAAAGGTATGTAGATATTAGTTTGAGTTACTGGTAATGTTTGTTATAAACCTAACTGTAGGCTTTCATTCTATAATAGGGTCTTTTATACCCAATATAGTATATTTTACAACTAATGTAAATATGTTAATTGAGTAGTTGATAGGGTGAGAAACTTGACCATTTGCACAGCTGACATGATTCATCTGCAGAAAATTTACCTTTTTTAATATATGGACACATGGTTGTATAAATGTAATTGAATTGTGGCTTTCTTGGTAACATTTTAGTGGATGATACTCCAGCTCCACATCGTGCTCCAGGACCCAACCCTCCTGCAGTTCCGCCACACTACATAGAGAAAGGTTAGCATTTCACTTTACTTGTCTTGAAAGTGTCTTGCCTTCGTTCCCTGCCATGTAAAATTATTCAAGATGAAATTTCATACCATATTGGTTCATATAACATTTGTGAGTTAACCATACTCTTTGTGTCTTACTCTCATATATAAGCTGGGCCTTATGTAGACTACCTAATTTGTAGTGTTTCCCATGCCCATTTTCATCTATTTCATAGACACTGTTTTCCCTTTTATCAAATTTCCTCTGCTGCTTCACCTGCTTAGTAATTCTTTTTACATGTAAATTTGAGGATAATTAACTACTACAAATGATTTCCTCATTTGTCACACATCTCTCTTAATTCATCAGGATCATCAGAAATCATATTGGGTATTTAATTAGTTGTTCCAGACCAATAAAGAGGGAAAATAAAGGTGCCCTGTCTCCAAACTGTTTTTTCAAAAAACTTGCACTCTTCCAAGTATTGTTTCCTTGTACACAATTTAGCATAGTGCTGCACTTTCCTTTGCTGTGCCTATTCTTAGCTGCCCCAGACTACACATCTTGCTATTTTTCTATTAAACATTGAGATTCTACACTTCTTTCGCCTTAGGATCAGTGAACCAGTTGTGAGCCAATTGCACTTATAAAGGCAGCTTAGAAGACAAAATTTTTAAGCTGCTCCTATTATTATGACTGTCAGCAACTTTGGCAGACTCAGGAACACCTTATGAAGGTATTTGGTTGATATTTGGCACACACATCTATACTATACATAGATATATTTAGCTTCATATAGACTCGCATAACACATACATAATGCCAGCCTTGACCTTAAGAAAAAGCTTGTAAAAGTAACTTGTTGGGGGCACAGACTTCATGGATATACTTTTTAGTTTAGATTTCTTTCATTTTCAGTGATTGCTGTGTATGATTACTCTGCTGACAAGGAAGATGAACTAACTTTCCAGGAAAATGCTGTCATCTATGTAATCAAGAAAAATGATGATGGATGGTGGGAGGGCGTCATGAATGGTGTGACAGGTCTTTTCCCTGGAAATTATGTTGAGCCACTAATGTGAGGTGAACACCTATTCAACACCATGTGGGACACCTACCCTTTTGTAAAGTTGGAGTCTTGAGGGATTACACAGTATGCAACTAGGGATCTTTATCATGAGACTATCTGGGAGTGTATATAGTATAGAGCAGCCCATGAATTTGCTATTCCCTTAGATGACTCTTTCCTTGAAGACTGTGTAGAAGGCCACCACTTTTGTAAAAGTTAGTGGTGATGAGTTTCATAATCATTGGTGAGTGCTTAATGGGAATTTTTCTCACTTGAGAAATACAGTGGGTTTTTGTGTTTATTGGCTTGTGAAATGCCTTTCTCCCTGAGAAATTGTGTAGAAAACACATACATATTTAAAGTATAAGTCATAAGGGTTTTTACAGTGAACAGACAATAGTTTTTGCTTCTTATATGGGAATCATATGAACCACTTAATTCAAGCCGAACACCTATTCCCTTGAAGGACCAGAAGACCCACACATATCTAAAGTCAAGACCTGTGCAGTTGTGCTGTAATTAATGGAAATTTATAAAGATAAGAAAGTATTTTAGTTGAAATAGTGTTTAAACATTCTTTATCTTGTTTGTGTTATGTTGAAGGGTCTTACTTCATACCATGTTCATGTGTTTGTTTTTTCCTGTTATTGTCAGTATTACTGATACTGTCCAAGATATGTGGTCGTCACTTTCATATGAGCCTTGTAAACTGAAAATTCTGTAATAATTCCCTGAAGCATGCAGAAAGATCATCTGAGAATCTTGCAGTGCTATAGTTGCTTTATAATGCGCACCTGGTTCCTCCTTAATGTGGGGGAAATGTTCCTGGAAATCAGAGCTCACTGGAATCACTGGATAGTGGATCACACATTACTAAATGATTCAGTGAGATAAAGGGAGTTTATATTCCTGAGAGAGATTTCTCACCAAAATTTTCACCCAAAAATGAGTAAAATGTCTAGAAATGTATAGTACAGTTATGTTACATTATTTAACAGTATATAAACAAGAAGAAAGCATAGAATATTGTATTTTAAGTTAATAAGTTATTCAGCACTACAGCATATAAGAGGTAAGTGTGTTCCTGACTCTCAACCTACCTTCTCCCAGACCCATTTTTATCATTGTTCATGACACTGATAGGAGGCAAAGTCACATGCATTGCAGCTAATTACACAAGCATTGTAATGTAAGTATAGTAAATAAGTTTATTGTATGAAAACTACAAAAGTGAGAAGAGCTTTCATCAGCTTGTTGGAGATCCTCCCCCATCTCTTACTAATAATTATATCACATTTGTGGTGAACAGTAAAATGTAGTATTTAGCATACAACTATTGTATGTAAAAGTAAAGGAGAGATATTTACAAATTAATACCCAGTGAAAGAAGCCAGCTGTCAGGGTATGTAGTGGTGGAGCAAAAGTAAGTGCTGATAACTCCATCACCACCCTCCCTTTTCTGTCACACCTAATAACAATTTTATCACATTTGTGGGGAACAGTTGTAATTAAGGATGTACTATACAAATACTGAATGTAAGATTAAAGAAGGGGAAAGATTTACATAATAATAGCCTGTCAAAGAAGCCAGCCAAAACAGCATATAGTGATGGAGCAGAAGTGAGCAGGAGGGATGGAGGATGAGGTGTTTACTCCTCTGCCTGCCTCTCATCAACCACTAGCCTTTTCCACCTCTTCTTCTGGTTCATTGTGGGATTGGCAGTTTTATTTGTTTTGAAATAACATCATTTTTGTTAACTGTAAATGTAGTGGATTCCGTATCAGTAAGAAAACAACTTTACCATATGCCCTTTATGCCATGATGGATGCTGCTACTTGCTAGTGAATGATCATTCAGGTCAGTGATTGCTTATCATTGATGCATGTGGTTTTCAAATCTTTTTACATTACTCTTATGAACACTGGGAAAGCAGATAACCAGATAGTGGATCAATGGGTAATGAGGACCAGGTGTATGCTGTCTATTGCTCTCCTTCCTAAGTAGTTTTATAGAGCATAGTACTTTATAGTTGAAAACTGAAGATTCATGAATTTACCTACTTTGCTTTACTAAGTATGGTCAGACTTGAATTATGTATTACGTATTTTAAGTTATATCTGTAAATTGTCTTTGACCTACATAAGGAATAACTTATTCAACTGTACACTTTAATGGTGAATACCTGTTGGCTGATATGTCATGGCTATTTGGTATTTCCTGTTTTTTAAGATTTTATATGTCTTGTACTTCATGAGTAAATCAATTTCTTATGAGGTCGGTATTACCTGTTTTTTAAGATTTTATATGTCTTGTACTTCATGAGTAAATCAATTTCTTATGAGGTCGGTATTACCTGTTTTTTAAGATTTTATATGTCTTGTACTTCATGAGTAAATCAATTTCTTATGTGGTCATTTGTTCCTGAAAGTAATGGATTTCTTTTTTAGGGATTTGGGAATCATTGTACTGAATAGCAGAAGATTAGTAGTCGATATAAATGGAGAATTATCCCTGGAGATTAGGGAGAAAAAACTGCCAGCGTATCTCCTGCATGTTGCAGAAGGAGACAAAGAGGGACAGGACTGGAAGGCATGAAGTCTTCGTCCTCCTGTATTACTTTCCAGGAGAATGAACACAGGAAAGTGCTAAATGAGGATCTTTTATCCTCGAAGGTTCATTCATCTGTTCTGGAAGCTACCTCGCACTTGCGGGAAACTGCAATCATGTACGAAAGGAAGAGAATATTAGGAGATTGAAGGTTGCCTGAGAGAAGGAGATGAAGGGCTGGGAAAGCTTTTGTGAAAGGACACGTTAATAGAATAATGGTGAAAGACGTAGAACATGTGATAGCTGAAGTAGTATAAGACTACAGGTGTCATAAGATTAGAAATCTTTTGAGGAGACATGATAAGGTCATTATGAATTTAATGTTAATGATGTACCTTTTCACTGGTTAATAAGAGACTTGTATCTATCTTTCCTTTGTTGGCTTATAGTAAAGATTTTTTTTATTTACCTTTTTCAATCCATTGTATTTTCTATCAGTACTGAGAAAATTGTTGATATATTTAATTTCAAGGGTTGATTGTATTCACTCTGTTAAGGTGCTGCTGATGGTGTCCTAGTCACTTCCCATTGTTAATAACAGTCCTGAATAATTGTGTATACAGTTGAAATAGTCTTAAGTCCTCACGAATGTGGAGAACAAAAATATCAAATGCCGAAGACAGAATGTTAGTAATATAACTCGTGTATAGATAACTTTTAGTTGATATAACTTTTGACTTTTATTAACTGGAGTGTATTGGTTAAGCAGTACAATCTTGACTAAGACTTGGAGAGGAAGATCTGTAAGATTTTTCATCTGAAAAGACTTTCTCTATCCTGTTTGGTCAAGTCCAGCATGAAAGTACTTGTGGAACATTCCACTTGAATTTTTGTTTCCAGATAGTGTGTGTATGATATATATATATATATATATATATATATATATATATATATATATATATATATATATATATATATATATATATAGATCAACCCATGACTGATCTAAATTAGATTATTTGGGAATATGGTTGGTAATGATGTCACTTTATGGTAACATTTGTTTCAGTAGCAGAATGAGTGTACGTAAGTGAATTGTTTGTGGCTGTTTATTGACACAGGTGTTAGAGAAGCAGGATAAAAGTGTGTTACATGTATGTGGTTACTTTGAGTGCATGCATCAGAAATTGTCATTATTTCCTTCCCGATTTTCTTTCTATGATTAAATAATCAGAATTTTCAGAGTATTTTTATCCAGTCAGTTGTTTATCTCCCAGCTAATATAGTTAGTTGGAATACTTTAGATTCATATGATTATTGAAAAAAATAAAACCAATTATCACATATTTGACATTTCAGAAGAACAAGTTTGAAAATATCAAGATTAGGCTAATGAATGGCTGTTGCATGTTGAGGATTACGTTACTGTCGTACATTTGTGGTGTAGTGTCTAATTGTTCATACACTACAATTATTACATTGTTTGTCATTGATAGTTGTATATCTTTTGTTTATATATGCATGCAGCTGACTGCATCGAAAACACAATTTCCTGAGCAGGATATTTCAGAACGAGAAGGTACTGAATCTCATACATGACTTTTGTTTGGTAACTTACCATCTGTACAGCCCATCGTTATCTCTACACTTAGATGCTGTTTTTCTCCACACTCCCCTTCCCCTTTATTCCCACATTCTGTATTTGTGCTATTTTCACAGCTCTGTGCATCTTTGCTTCTTCCTCACAAGGCACTCTTACACTAATTTAGTTTTAAAGTGCAGGAAACGGCATTCTTTCCTTCCACAAGGGCTTAATAGTGGATGCTTATATTTTCAGAGGAGTAAAAACTTGCAAAACATGTGAAATACAAATTTGAAGGGGATTGATGGTCTGAGTGGTTCCATTGACCATAAACGCTTTGAGTGCCACCGTATCATCATCACATTTGGCCAAAATACCGATCATAAGATTGCAGTGAAATTAAATTCTCATAGTCTGTATAAGAAAGATTCTTTTCATATCAAATTTAATTTAAGATTTTCATTATTGCGTACCCGTGCATGATAAGGTAATTGTTATTTGTGCGATGGACGCTAACCTTGTTTATGACTACACAGTTGTCGCCAACACGATTTCCCCTCACTTGAGTTGCCAATGTTCATGTTAACAATTTTTTTAGTATCTTTAAATTACATTCTTTGGCATTCCCATTGTATATACCTGTTATGTTTTAATGAAGTGAAACGTTTATAGATTAGACTACGTTTCCGAAACAAGAAAAACTTATTACTGGCAAGTATTCATCTCGAGTATGTCTGGGTGCGGTTTGGGTGAGTTGGTAGGTAATATATTTTATGTTTTATACTAAATGCTGTACGAAAATAATGCTTGTTTTTATTTCAATGTTGTCCATCTTAAAATGACTAAGGTTCTGACCAACAGTAACATAGTCAGATGTATGTTGATTTATAAGTGGAGAATGAAGTAACGGAGATTCTTTTAAATTTGTAAGTATATCATAAATTTGGTTAATATTTGTATTTACAGATTTTACGACATTTTAGGAACTGAATGTTGGGTACGGTATAAGTAAATACTATACACGTGGAGTCTGGTACTTGATGTTAAACCCAGACACAACTACCTCGCCTCGAGAAGTTTTTAATTTTGTTGTCTTTACCATTTAGTTTCGTACACGTTTATTGAAGCGTGTGAGAAACGATAGTTTTGTAGTAACGTCATGTGGGATTGTAGTTAAGAATTAGATGCACACTATATAGTGATCTAATCATAAGAAACATTGAATCATTCTCATGTATCGTGCAGATAAAGCAACGAAAATGACTGAACGCTAGCCAAAGAAACGCGGGGTTATGGCACCATGACACCAGTGTGTAGGTGCCTCGCCCACGCTAGTGCCACCCCAGCCACAGTGTAAGGCACGCTCACCAAACCTCACTCACTCGTGAAACTAGAGCGTGTTTGTTGTGTTAATTACCTAGTGTTATATAACTACTGGGGGAAACAAATCTTTGCTCATGGGCCCCCAACTTTGAGTATAAAGGGCATGAGAAACACCCGCGATTGGTACTGGTTGGTTGAGCGTGCAAAACAAGTTGTGACTGGCGTTTGGTGACCTCAAGGAGTGATCTGTTTGGAGGGAGGGATAGAATTTCCAGTACATTCAATCATTACTTTTCGTGCTCGAAAAAAATCGCGTAACTGATAGATATTGTAGCTGTGTTTTATCTAATATTTTTAAATTAGTTTTGAAGGGGAAAAAAATGTCTGAATATTGATACATAGATTCAAGTTTTGAGCTGGTAACATCATACAGTAGGAAACTGAGGAAAAGGAACGTTGATATGAAAATACAGAGATTGGAAAGGAAAAAAGTATTATGAGGAACCAAAGAAAAGGGGACCAAATAAATTAGGAACAATTATATCCACAGGATTAGCAAGTTGGTCTAGGCAAACCTCGTTACTCCAAGTTAGTTGTTACTGAGCAGCTGATGATATCGGACTGACTGTCCTGTCACACCGTACCGCAGAGCTGACACTCGAGAACACGGTGTTGGTGCAGTGAGGATGAGGGGGAAGCAGGAGCTGGTGCAAGAGGGCGTCGTCGTCCTGGTGGTGGCGGCCATAGTGATGGTCGCCAACACCACCGCTCATGTCGCTCCCAATGAGGTAAGTTACGACCCTACCACTGTCATGGATGGTTTATATTGTAATGGCCAGCCTTCCCAACACAACAGTACGACTCTTAGGTACGATAGCGTGACCTTTGCTCTGTAGAATCAGGTGCGGGTCGTACCCTCATGTGTAGGGGTCAAGTTGAAGGTCATCCTATTATGGCCAAGGGTCCTATCGCCGGGTGCAGGATCGTACCGTCAGCATTGTATAATGGGTAATTATTTTCCCATAATTTCATATCTTATTAATTTCTATAAGGTTTAGCAATAGTTTGATATAGAATATCATCCAGTGTTACAGACGGCCAATAATATATATATATATATATATATATATATATATATATATATATATATATATATATATATATAGCTAGATAGATAACCGTCCTTACCCATCCTACTTTAAGCTCACTGGTTGCTTGGTCTGGTCGGCAACGTTGATTGATGGATTAATTTATCTCTTGTTCATACCCGTAAATTGACCTAATAAAGTTAGGCTTCTCCCAGTTTAGCATATTATATCCAGCTGACAAGACTGGGTACTGAAAAAGCCTGAATCTCAAATTTTCCATGAAATTCGTGAGTTTTTCATGCTTAAATGTATTTAAGTATTGATAAGATGTCAAGACGCAATCTACATATGGTAAATGATTAAACTAGTCCTGCCCCAGAGGACTCCACCAGAATAATTGAAAACCGCTGAAACTCCTGCTAAGCATAAGGAAAAGTTGACACAGATGTATGTTCATCAGGCACGTGACGGGTTCAGAAAAATAGGTATTTGACATTCATGGTTTACAATGGCGGTCGCTGTATATATATATATATATATATATATATATATATATATATATATATATATATATATATATATATATATGGAAAGATGGAGTGAAAAAGATTTTGTGTGATCGGGGCCTGAACATGCAGGAGGGTGAAAGGAGGGCAAGGAATAGAGTGAATTGGAGCGATGTGGTATACAGGGGTTGACGTGCTGTCAGTGGAGTGAATCAAGGCATGTGAAGCGTCTGGGGTAAACCATGGAAAGCTGTGTAGGTATGTATATTTGCGTGTGTGGACGTGTGTATGTACATGTGTATGGGGGGGGGGGGGTTGGGCCATTTCTTTCGTCTGTTTCCTTGCGCTACCTCGCAAACGCGGGAGACAGCGACAAAGTATAAAAAAAAATATATATATATATATATATATATATATATATATATATATATATATATATATATATATTTCTTTCCCCCAGGAAGGAGGTGCTGGTCCAGTGGACCAGTTCATCGACAACGTACCGGAAGCACAAACCCCTGAAGGCCCTGTCCCCCCTGAGATGTCCTTGAAACCCCCTGAAGGCCCTGAGGTGGAGCAGAGTGCTCGGGACGTGCCCGAAATCCCCGACGAAGATGGAGACGTTGTAGTCATATCCCTGGGAGGAGGAGAGGAGCAGGTCGTGATGGCGCAGATTGCTACTGTGCTACACAGCCATGGACACCAGGTGACGGCCATAGTGTATGGAACTCAACCTCGCGACCATCCCTTCCCGGACACCGTTAAGGTACAGAGTCAGTGTTTACCTTATGGTGAAGTATGGAGACCTGAGTTAGGTATATCCCATGTTGTATACTGACGATTGAGATGTGTGGTTTCTACAGGTACGTGAGGTGACCATAGCAGATGGGGACCCGCTGTACCCGGATGGCGTGGTCATGGGCGTCACCCCGGGTGAGGAAGGTGGCCTGGAGTGGGTGAGTGGGCGTGTGATGGCCTCGAGGGCGCGGGCGTGCGGCCAAGTCTCCCGTCTGGCCTGGGTGGAGGAGACCGTTGCCCGGGCGAAGCTTCTGGTAGCGCCGCTCTTCCTACAGGACATCTGCGTCCTGACGCTCGCCCGCCGCGCCGGCGTGCCGGCCGTGGGCGTCCTGACCTCGCGGGTGGGCGCTTGGTGGGCGTGGGAGCACCTGGGAGTCCTGCCTCCTCTGGCCACCACGCCCGTCCCGCCCACCACCATGGCAGAGCCCACCATCTGGGCGCGGGCATCAAACCTGGCCCGACATTACGGGTATGTATGATGTGTACTCGTGTGGTATACGTTGTATCATCCATACGTTGTATACAGGTCGCACTACACGTCATTCACGCGCAACAAACTTGTACAGCGTAATTCATACTTAGGCAACCAAGTACCACTTCAGTCACTGGTATACACTTTACAACTTACAAACCACACACGGTATGCTGTACAGTTAGTGTCTAACACACAAAGCTTACAGCATATATACAACACTATATACAACCTGTAATGGTATAATCATGCAATTGCAGATCTATAAAAACTGTATTTACGCCATACAACCTACACCTTAAACATACCACACTCTATATACAACACTGAAAATACATATCATAACACAGCCTAGGAATGTTAAGGTATACACATTATACAGTGTCAAATCTATACATCATACAATTGTATCGATACATCATACAATTGTATCGATACATTCATGAAGTGAGACTTTATTTCTATCCTTGTAACAACTGGATTTGTATTAGTTCACATGATTTCTACTGATAATTGCGTCACATAGTTACAGTAGATGCTACTAACAGTGTCAGGTGTAGTTTCTTAATTACAAGTACTACTTTCCTGTCGGTAGAGGGAATGACTGATACTTTCACGTACTTAACACTAAACGCAGGTACTAGTTTCATATGGTTACAGAAAGTGTCAGTTTCACATAGTGACCGTAAGATGGAGTAAATTGATAGCATCAACGATGGTCGTATTGTAGTAAAAAAAATAATAATTGGGAAACCTTAGCCCATTATCCCTATATTTACTCGTAACAATAATGTTTTAAAGAGAAAAGTAGATGTAATTTCCTTAACTAACATTACAGAAACAATATTGATCTGTATGACATGTTTATGAGTTAGTTTTGCAGTTGATGATGATTAGTTTTGGTGTTTGATTTGACCCCCAGGTACCTGGCGTCTCTCCGGCAGCAGTGGCAGGTTCCCGCCCTCACCGCCTTGGACTCAGCGTGGACGCCGCCGACTCTGGAGACGTTGTACGCGTCCTTAGCCCGCGTCCTGCTGACGTGGGACCCCCTCCTGGACGCCCACATACCCTCCACGCCCTTGATCGTTCCTATTGGAGGTTTCTACCTCGAAACAGGACACATTACCAAGGTTAGTTCGTCGCGCTGATGATTAAGTCTGGACTTTATTCCTTATTTCCTCCATCGACAGTATTAGTTGATTGATCACCCTGTACATCGTGTAGCGTCCATTATAGGTCAACTGTACGTTGTGTAGCGACCTTTTAGATCGACTCTACGTCGTGTAGCGTCAGTTAAGTCAATTGTACTTTATGCAGCGTTAATTGATCGACGATGCGTCCTATAGTGTCACTTGAGGTCGACTATACATCCTTTAGCGTTGCTTTAAGTCAGCCATATGTCCTGTAGCGTCACTTTAGGTGGATCATACATCTTCCAGTGTCGGTCCTGGTTTGACCGCACGTCTCGTAGCGCTAGTTTAGGTCGATCTTACAGTATACTGTGGTGCCAATTTAAGTCGGTCTTACATACTGTGGTGCCAATTTAAGTCGGTCTTACATACTGTGGTGCCAATTTAAGTCGGTCTTACATACTGTGGTACCAATTTAAGTCGGTCTTACATACTGTGGTGCCAATTTGAGTCGGTCTTGCATACTGTGGTGCCAATTTAAGTCGGTCTTAAATTTAGGTCGATCATATTGTCTCGTAGCATCTGTTGAAGGGACTGTGGGCCTCTTTCTGTACACTGATTGGATGAATATACTCGGCATCGTAGAACTGTGGTTGATAATGTGATTATTCGAGCTGCAGCCAGACAGTTTAACCCCATTATCCTTTAAAGTTAAACCAGTTTTGACCTTACATTTGAAACTTCTGAATTTGTGTAAGCATACAAACTTTGACTTTATAGTTCAACTAATGAAACGACTTTAGAGTTAAGACATTGAAGGCTGATAACATCTGGTAATGTTGACCTAAGAAGTGAAACATGATTTTCGTCCCCAGGACGTGTTGGTTCCAGCCATCCTCAACCGCGCGGGCGTGTTAACCGTGTGCCCGGGAGGTGGGGAGGCATGGGTGGGAGACCACGCCCTCCGCGCCCTCTACACAGTCCTCGAGTCCACCTCCTACACCGTACTGTGGCGTACCACCCACCCTCACCTGCGTCCCAACGTATCTGAGGATGACACTACCACCGCCAAGTTCCTCTTCAGGGAGTTCCTGCCCCTGAGTGATGTGCTCAGTGAGTGGCATTATGATTAATGGTGGCTTTGTGCTCAGTGAGTGGTCATGCTTTAAGTGAGTGGCCATGTTCTCAGTGAGTGGCCATGTTCTCAGTGAGTGGCCATGTCAGTGAGTGGCCTTGTTGTCAGTGAATGGCCTTGTTAGTATCGAGTTAACGAGTTCAGTACTGAACAATTGTTCGCCTCCTCCAGATCACCCACGTCATCGGATCCTGATATCAACATGTGTGGAGACGGAGGTCATGGCGGCCGTGTACTTCGGCTCCCCGATCCTGTGTCTTCCCGTGACCACAGACCAAACCCTGGCAGCTGCAGCACTCGTGAACTTAGGTGAGCATGTCTACCTGCCTCGCATTCCTTAAGGTAACCTCTCACTCAGACATCAGAGAGCGAGGTGAATAATTCATCTCGTCCCACATGTCTGGGTGTATAATTCATCAAAGTCCATAAATATAAGAGCCTTCTCTTCTGTCCCTACGCTTAAGCTCTTAGTTAATTGCCATTATAGAATTAATTGGATATTCCCTCACCTTGCTGTCCAGGTCAACTTCAAAAACGCACGTGAACAATTGCTCCACTTGCTTGAATTATGAGTTTTATGTTTTGTATATAAAGTATGAAAGTGTGGGTTGTACGTTTCTTACAATGATGATTTACCTGTATGATCCCAGCTTGAACTCTATACATAACACGAGCTTAGTGATATAGTACATCCCAATTTTCGTGATTGCTTTTGTTTCTGGTGCATGGCACAGTGGTCGAGAGAGCTGGGGTTAAAGATCAATATGAATCCTTGAAAGTTACGTTGAGAAAGTTTGAAGGTGAGGCTGTTTGTGTGTGTACTGGGTTATCATGTAGGATATCTGTATCATTATTCATTCTTCCTCTTCATATTATGATTATTATCATTATTACTATTATAAGTAAAAAGCTGCATTAGATGCAGGAACATATTAAAAACTGTATTTTAAGAATCTTTGATTTTGTTCTCATATGGCAAGACGATGCAAACCTAACTTGGCCAATGTCGCTCATTTAGCAGCCAATATGATAGCGACCATTATTGAAATTGGTCTTGTCTAAGATTTGAAATGTGTGAAATATGTTTTCTATATTTTAAATGGACTCTGAGATACAGGTGTTCAGTACCTTCGATATATTGTACCGTCTCTCTCGATGTAGAAAGTGAAAAGCAAAAAAGCAAAAGTGAGAAGCATCGCGTGGGAGAAAACTAGGATGCAAAAGGTCAGACGACCTCGTGGGCTGGGGTCACAGGTCAAGACGAGGTCTCGTTACAGCGAAGTTCACCAGTAATGAAAGTATTTATCTTTTGATAGACTGAAATCTTGTCAGTCAAAATATTTATTTATTGGTAGTAATGAACCATGGTACCTCATATATACGAGACTTTTCATGTGTGTTTTATGGGCATCGTTTAACTTGTTTACGGAACCTGTTCCTGTGGCGTAGGTCGGTGGTCACGCGGTGCGGACTTCGCCGCCAACTTTTCCCGCCAACGCACACACGGTCAACATATCTCACTCAGATTTTATAATTAAGATGAATGTTTGACCCATTTATTTGACATTATGGCACAACATTCATTTACCTACCGGTAACTGAGATGCCAGTGGGTTAGGGTGTGGGTGTAGCCCAATAGTACAGAATGCGCGCTGATGACATCAACTCAAAATATTGTTGTTCAAGATTTTAACATTTTCTGACTCTTGCATGTGTTCTTATAATCAATTTAGTACTGTTTTATCTTAGAGAGAGTGATGATAAGTGTCTCACAGCGCAGATGTGTTTAGGATTTTTTCCATGAATTTTTTTTTCTTTTCCTACGAAAGGAAACTCACACCATAGTCTGTGTCACATATCTCATGTTCATCTTAAAAAAGCGGAAATATATCAGGGATTAATTTGAACTCGTTAGATAATTGTACATCGACACTTTATATTGTGAAAATACAATAGGAAGAGCGGAAGACAAATAAAAGACGAATGAGGGGAATTTCAGCTTCGCTTTACGAGATGATAACAAGGTTATCATAGTGGTCATTGCCCCTGTGGCTGGTCTGTACACACACTGTAACAAGCAGGAGGCGTCGTGTGCCGGGGACCAGCTGTTAATGGCAGGTCACACGGAGACTATTCACGTAAAATAGTGACCAAAATAATACTTGTACAACAGTGTGTGTGATGATAAGTTGGCCATAATGTCGGTCGTCACAGGTTCATGAGGGAATATGATCCTAGAGCAGCCAACTGTTTGAACTGGAGAACAAGTGGCTTGTGTTGACGCTTCTGTTGTCCAGACAGACCTTGCCTTGCAAGCTTATATGTAGGTGTTACCGGACTCTGCCTGCTTACGGTAACGCCGCGAGTGTAAAGTCATCATGGGTCATCATGGTTGGGGTTGGTATCACTGTCAGTTGACGGAGATAAATATGGTCTTTTCCAAGACATTGAGCTTGTGTTTATTATTCTAGTATGTAGATTGAAGCCATACAATGTGTCATGTAAGTCTGTAGTTCACTATATGTTTAGTGTTTACATGAAACTGTAGAATGTGTGTTTGTTTCTCCTGCCTCCGCGGCCGCCGTGTGTGTGACCGGCCCGGTAGGTCTGGGTGTGTCAGTTCCAGCAGCGGAGGCCACACAACACAATTTGAGGGAGGCGATTCACACTCTAGCGACACAGAGAAGGTAAAACTGTCTGTTAACTGTGCCAGTTTTATTATAACTGTCTGTCTAACTGTGCCAGTTTTATTATAACTGTCTGTTAGGCTGTACAGAGGTGGCGTCAGGAAGAACTGAGCAATGGCCTCATTTGCATACAGCCACTTTACCTGTCGTATACTTTGTAAAAAAAAGAAAAATCTTAAAATTTTGTTTCTACTGAGTTGAAATGTTAAAAAATCATCTGAAAGAAACCTTGACAGAACTTAGATTATTTTGTTAATCAAAATGTTTTAAATCTTATATATATATATATATATATATATATATATATATATATATATATATATATATATATATATATATATATATATATATGCTCAAAAGTTGATTTTATTGAGGTATTTGTAAACTGTGGTAGGAAATTTGTACAATTAATATTGATACAACACTCACCATTTTCAGACGATACTAATTTACAATGACAACTAATATACAGTGACTACCAGTATACAGTGACTACCTCAATACAGCGACTACCAGTATACAGTGACTACCTCAATACAGCGACTACCAGTATACAGTGACTACCTCAATACAGCGACTACCAGTATAAAGGGACATCCGTAATCTAGAATAACTACGGACTACAGTAGCGATACTAACCTACAGTGACGAACGGACTGATGTACTGTGAGAATACCTCATTCACAGTGACACTCACTCACCACAGAGCACCCCATGACCTGTCCTGGGGCACATCCCATGACCTGTCCTGGGGTACACCCCATGACCTGTCCTGGGTACACCCCATGACCTGTCCTGGGGCACATCCCATGACCTGTCCTGGGGTACACCCCATGACCTGTCCTGGGTACACCCCATGACCTGTCCTGGGTACACCCCATGACCTGTCCTGGGGTACACCCCATGACCTGTCCCGAGAGTACATCCCATGACCTGTCCTGGGGTACACCCCATGACCTGTCCTGGGTACACCCCATGACCTGTCCCGAGAGTACACCCCATGACCTGTCCTGGGTACACCCCATGACCTGTCCTGGGTACACCCCATGACCTGCCCCGAGAGTACATCCCATGACTTGTTTTGTCCTTCCGGGTTGCCAGCTATCGCGAGCGGGGTCGTGACCTCGGAGAGGAGCTGCATGACCAGCCTCTTGCGCCTTCTGATCGTCTCTTGTTCACCTTGGAACGTGTCATGCGCAAGCCCCATTCCCGCAGGTACGTCAGGCACAGGCCTCACTCCTGCAGGTAAGTCATGCACAGACCACATTCCCGCAGGTAAGTCATGCGCAGGCCCCACTCCCGCTGGGAAGTCATGCGCATGCCCCACTCTAACAGATGCCTTATGCATAAGCCCCAGTCCCTCTGATGCGTCATGCGCGCGCACGTTCCGCTCACAGGTACGTCATGCGGTTGGCCCACTGCATCAGGCACGTCGCGCATGCTCGCGTTGTATGGATAAAAAAAAAATGTTCAAAAATGGTTTGAGGTAACACTCAGGTACTATAGTTAATTTACCGGATTTATGATTTATTATGACGTTGCTGGACTCGTACATCATGTGCTACATTGTCGATCATGGTGTGGAAGCAGGTAAGTGTGATGTTAAGTTATAGTAGTGCATGAACGAGTTCTTGTGTTGTTAAGGTGAAATTAACTGGTTATATAACCCCTTGAGTACAAGGATGTTCGCCTTGAGGACGAGCCAACACCGAAGTGAACGAGAAACCTTGAGTCTGGTAATATGTCGTACTTGAAGGTTAAGTTCTCGTACTCGGGAGGTTGAACAGCCCAAGACGTTAAATCGTTGTGCTCGAGGGACTTAAATGGGAGTCGATTAACAGAGTATAACTTTAGATATACAAAAGATAATTACATGGTTGGGATAATTGATTTAAACGAGGGTTGGTTGAATTATGGGATCGAACTGGTTGTTAGCAAGGATAGTGTGGCTGACCGTGTGTGTGATGATGACAGGTACAGGAGGCAGGTGTCCGGGGTTGGTGGTGGACTGTATCTACTCCAGCTCAGCAATGCTGACGTCTACCTGCTTCTGCTCATACTGCTGGCCACTTTGATCGGCCTCCTGATGGCGCTGGCCATCGCGCTCTTGCCCATCCTACTCAAGAAGCAGAAAGCCAAAGCTGACTAGGATTAGGTTTAAGGATGTGGAAGATGTGAAATGTTTATAGAATAACAAATAAAATTAAAGTAAGACTAACGAGTTTGATATTTAGTCATGTAAGATGAACCCCCTGAGCCAGACGGTAGCTAAAGAATACATTAATTACAGTTATTAATTAATTACCTTGTATCAGTGGGTTGTGATGTGGCATCTGGCGTGAATGACGAACTCTGGATGAGTGAACAAGACATATTTTTCATGTGGTGACCCGTGCACTTAGTTACACTGGTACCTATCTTGCTTTTCGTGAATCGGAAAAAAATAAGAAAATGAACTGATGGGTCGCACATACTCGCTACTGTTATTAACCCACAGTAGAAACATAATTTAACCCCATGTTGTCATTAGTACGCCGAGAAATTACGTGTCTTGTCAGGAGTAGCGAAACGCAAGAGCGACAGGGTATCAGTTAAGGGCACCGATGACACTGGGAAATCTATCAGCCAATCAAGAGACCAGATTCAATGGGTGATTCCTTGTTTGCATGTAAGCTTTAGCTAGTAGTACATAGGAGATCAGTTGAGAAACTCGGAAATTCTAAAGGGCGGGTCGAGTGTCCTCAGGAATATTTATTTGCTGAGAGAGTGTGGTGGGAAAGAGGTAAAAGTTAGTATGTAGACTTCTGTGCATCAGTTGAAAACAACTGAGGTCTCTTATTAAAGTGAACAGTTAATTGATTTTGCATAACCGATATAATGTTTCCATCTTCATAAACTTAACCGAATCTGACCCACTTCCTAAATCTAATGTAACGTATAAGCACGTTTACCTAAGGCAACCACCTACCATTAATGAAATCGCCAAACCTTTTTAAGTTTTAAAGTTATGACGCTAGGCATGAAAAGTTCGAACTTTTTGTATGTTATGAACGGCTGTTACATATATATCAGAGTACCATGTGTCCAGTAAGTATAGATGATTATAAATATATTTTTGAGATATGCCAGAGACGAGAATTTTAACTGAGAAGAACGAGACAGGACCGTAATTTATGTTTATTATAGTTTCCGCTCTTCATTATTCAAAGAAAACGGTTGTGTGATGCTTTATTTTAAGGCAGAACTATGTTAGATACATTTTTTTGACCTTCAAAAGGCAATTATCTTCCACTTACAGGTTGAGTAGCATCTTGCATTTGGACCTGTTAGGTTTGGATAGTATTGATTTAGGGATAACTAAGAAAATTGGCCATGCATAAGACATCACGTCGGAAGCTGGAAATATAAATTCTTCCGAGTCGGAGGAGAATGTAGTTATTGTTTTATACTTAGTTTTCTTTTTATGTTTGTGTTTTTGGCAAGGAGTATGAACGTATTCTGATTAGGATTGCATTAATTTATTTTCTGGAAAGGGAAAATAAGACCTGGGGTATACAGAAATATTACTTCCTCGACTCTAAAGTCATTGTTGACAGCTTTTGAAAATGAGAATCACCTGAACCTCCATCCCGAAAAAAAAATAGATTATGGTTATTTCCTGAACCAGTCAAGCCAAACTTTGTGAAGCTTCGCGTAACTCGAAGGTAGAGGAGGGAGGAAGGGAGAGGGGGAGGTGAAATTATGTGTTAATCTTGTATTGAGGAAATTTATGTCTATAAGAAATTAATCGACGTGGCTCATTTTTCTTGTCAACTGTTGTCTTTTATGGTTTTCGGAAGTCATTTTTACATTCGCATGTAAACCCAAGTGTAATGTAACCGACAGTAATGTATCTTGAGTTTGTATCGTAATAACGAATCAAGCATTTGAGCCGGCCAAACATACTCTACCTCTACATCATCTACCCCATCCTACTGTATAACCTTGATATAACTTACCCGCCATACATAAACTAGACGTGACCTCCTAACTTGATATAGTCTAACTTAACCAAACAACCTAGAGTTATCAACCTAACCTAGACTTTACCACCAACCCTACCATACTCTGATATAAATAACGTAAACCTAACCTAACCTCATGTAGTAGACGTACCCTAACGTAACCAAACCTTTCACAACATTGCAAAAACCTCTCCCACGTTCCCAGGGAGACGTTGAGACCCAGGTCACAAGACCTGATGGCCCTTGAGCTACGCAGGAGGTGTAGTGGTGATACTGCAGTCTGAGCGCTGGTAGAAATGGTCTCTGGTGGGAATGTTGGACCCTCGTGAGCACGACCGTATGACCCGTGGGTATGGTGGCCTGCTCCCTGTGTACTGAGGTAGAAGTAAACATTTACAATGTCTCTTATGTTTATTTCTTCTCGTGATTCTGTTTAGAGGTTAGGTTTCATTCGTTAAAGGAGGTATCTCGTATAATGCTGTACGACATTTATCCAAACGACGTACTTCGTAAAAGGATACAAGGATGATATTAGTTTCCATTTTCTACAGCCTCATCCACCGTGAAGTAAAGAAAACGGTTCCTGGTGGCCCCGCATTCCGTTTGAAAATCTCCCAGGTGGTAAAGGGTAATAATAAGGTTAAAGATCAGAGCGAAGGAAGGTGTGTGTGTGTGTGTGTGTGTGTGTGTGTGTGTAGGAGGGGGGGTGTCTGTGGAGGGGGTTTACTGCCTGGTGAGCGTGTGCTCCGAGGTGTGGTGTCGTCACGCTGGGAGAAGCCATGTTTGATGGTGATCAGTGTGAGGTTGTATGGAGGATGTACTCCCACGTTGGCTCTAGAACCTCACCATTACGACCATCACCACCTCCTCTGTCCAACCATCCTGATCCCCTCTGCCACCACACACACACACACACACACACACACACACTACACAATGACCGGATGATTTCCACATTTCATTTTTGTCATAATTAAAACTATGACACAGATTTTCCCAGCGCGTGAAGACACCTTCCCAGATGGGCGAGCCTCCTGCAGCCCACCGCCTCACCCACTTCCCAACAATTGCCAAGACTTGAGCGGCCTTCCCAGTGCTCCACCTCCGCCCCAGACAGCACCGGAATCCTGCTGGTGGTGATTACTGTGTGTGTGTGTGTGTGTGTGTGTGTGTGTGTGTGTTGGATGTGGGCCGACTGCAGCGCCCAGGGTTCGAATCCATGTGGGTTCGTAATGGCGTAAGGTCAGGAAAGCTGACCACTCCAGCATGGAGGCCACTGGTGTAGTGTTGAGATCAATGTTTACGACGAAGATCTGGTGTGATGGCGTATGTTTGTGAAACCCTGGAATGATGACGTATGTCTTGTGGAAACCTGGACTGTTCCTGGAGCCTGATGACGTCTGTGCTGTGAAAACCTGATGACGACGATGAAAACCTGATGACGACGTATGAAAACCGGATAACGACGTATGAAAACCTGGAGGTGACGCAATGGTTCGTTTTATGAGGGAGTTGCGCCTCCATTGTTGACTGTGTCGGCGTTGGTCGGGTGAGGAAATGCAATTACCAAGTGTTAAGCTTTCCAGGATCTTCTGCCTCAACTCCCAGCTGTCGGTGTCGTCAGTCCTGGACGGAAGAGTTCACACGTCAGTAAACACGAGGGAGGAGTGGCTATGGAGACATACTGATAGTTTACGTACCGGGAGTTGTTCATAGGTTTTTAAACTTAATAATATCACAAAGGAATATTAGTATAGGTTCGTGTTGACTGCAGGTTTATCTTACACTGTTGGTGAAACCCTAATGTTATTAT
Organism: Panulirus ornatus; assembly: GCF_036320965.1. NCBI lineage: Eukaryota > Metazoa > Arthropoda > Malacostraca > Decapoda > Palinuridae > Panulirus > Panulirus ornatus. The sequence goes on from NC_092278.1 coordinate 23,380,622, forward strand.
ATAGATATAAGGATATATATAAGTGGGTTTTATCCGTTGTTAAAGTTGAAGATGTAATACGTATGTTCACTCAGGTCCCAGTGTAGTTAACGTAGTTCATGTGGTAACATAAGACAGCTAAACGTCACATGTCTCCATGTTTATGAAACTGATGAAGAACAAAGTTGATCTTGTTTGAAGAAGTTATGAAAATATGTGAACTGTGTCATCAGTAATTAGGTAAGGTTGCCTGACGTACAGGAGGAGACATTCAAGTGTGTCATGTTTATATGTAATGTTGTCGGTCTCTAGAACAGTTGGCAACATGATTCTTAACAACACTTTGCCACAGAATTAGTCTGTCGACCCATCGTCGTCTCTCCAGTGTTCCAGACCGTAAGTATTGTGCGGTAATATCATGTGTGGAGGAGGAGCGGTAATATGTGTGGAGGAGGAGGAGGAGGAGCGGTAATATGTGTGGAGGAGGAGGAGGAGGAGCGGTAATATGTGTGGAGGAGGAGGAGGAGGAGCGGTAATATGTGTGGAGGAGGAGGAGGAGCGGTGATATCATGTGTGGAGGAGGAGGAGGAGGAGGTGTTGCCCCAAGACTGCTCTTTGAGGTAAGTGTTTGAACGTGTAGTTGTGTTGAAGTGTTGAGGTATACGTACATTTTCATTCTGGCTTGTCATTTCCGTTTGGTTAAGGTGGAGTGTCTGAGGGCACTCAGTGAAAGCATTGACTCAAGAATGGTTTTTAAAGTGAATTTTTTCTTAGACATTTAGTTATGTTGCCGCTGTCGTTGAGGCAGTGGAAATATATGTGTGACACTTCATCATGTGGTCAACATCGGCAAGCCAGTTCCGTATCCCGAGTTTAGGTTAGGTTGTTAACCATATTAGTACGGTTGTTAACATATTAGTACGGTTGTTAACCATATTAGTACGGTTGTTAACCATATTAGTACGGTTGTTAACCATATTAGTACAGTTGTTAACCATATTAGCACGGTTGTTAACCATATTAGTACGGTTGTTAATCATATTAGTACGGTTGTTAACATATTAGTACGGTTGTTAACCATATTAGTACGGTTGTTAACCATATTAGTACGGTTGTTAACATATTAGTACGGTTGTTAACCATATTAGTACGGTTGTTAATCATATTAGTACGGTTGTTAACATATTAGTACGGTTGTTAACATATTAGTACGGTTGTTAACCATATTAGTACGGTTGTTAACTATATTAGTACGGTTGTTAACCATATTAGTACGGTTGTTAACCATATTAGTACGGTTGTTAACCATATTAGTACGGTTGTTAACCATATTAGTACGGTTGTTAAACATATTAGTAAAAGTTATGTGATGTTTTGTGATGAGTTGTACAGCACCTCCTGGTGCACGTCGCCTGGGGTCAAGCTCTTATCGTGTTACTGATTGCTTATCGGTCAGGTTAACCCATAGCAGTTTGTTGTTAACAACCACGCCATTACACGATAAGGCTGTTGCGTTCTCTTAGAATTTTGACCCCTTGATTGACCCCTTGATTGACCCATTGATTGACCCCTTGATTGACCCCTTGATTGACCCCTTGATTGACCCCTTGAACGCGTCGGTACGACCCTTGGCCAAGAATGATGACATGACCTGCGACCTTGGTCATCCTGGGTCAACCCTGAGGTCAGCTCCACCTACCCAAGGGTCGTACCGTCGTGCACAGAGGTTGTGCTGTTGACCTTGTGTGTTGACCTGTGCGTGAGTGATGACAAGATCATCTTCACAAAGTAACAAATGAAGAAAAGTAAAAAGTTATGATAATTTGAGCTGTGTCATCTTTATATGACGGAAGATAATGTAGCCGTCATTATTCTTCCTCTTCTTCTTCTTCTTATTCTTATTATTATTATTATTATCATTATTATTATCATTATTATTAGCATTATTATCATTTCATTTATTATTCATTATTATTATCTATTATTCATTTATTATTTATTAACATTTATTATTGTATTTATCATTATTATTATCATTATTATTATTGTTGTTGTTGTTATTATTATCTGTATACAATATAACAAAACAATTCTCGCTATTCATCAAGCTACCCTCGTCTCACATACATAAAGTCAACACTCGAGTTATCTTTCTCAAGTTGGGTCCACGTATGTAAACAGACACAGCGAATGTTTGAGAAGGTCCAGAGGAAAGATTATTTTTCTCACTAGAATTGTGAGGGCGGAGTTACAGAGAGAGGGCTAGAGAGCTGAAACGCTTACCCATCATGGAAGAGAGAAGAGTGAGTAGTGACCTGATTACATATTTCAAGTTTCTGAACCAACTTGGTGATGTAGACAGTAAAGAATTCTTGCAATTATGTAGGAATACAACACCCAGAGAACTGAGGAAGACACTTGTTACTGAAATATGTAAACACGTCTTTTTGTAACGTAAGAATGATGTGTGACTAGAATGTTGTGTGTCAGGAAATGATGAATGTGGATAACATTCAGAAGGGTGATAAAGACAGGAAAGGAAGAACAGAGAAGGGGGCCAGGTGAGGTTATTTCCTCAAAGGCCCAGTCCTCTGTTCTTAACGCTACCTCGCTAACGCGGGAAATGGCGAATAGTATGATATATATATATATATATATATATATATATATATATATATATATATATATATATATATATATATATATAATCCTATGAGTCCACGGGGAAAATGAAACACGATAATTCCCAAGTGCACTTTCGTGTAATAATCACATCATTAGGGGAGACACAAGAGAGAAATATAACAGTCAGTTGATAAACATCGAAGAGACGAAGCTAGGACGCCATTTGGTAACCATGCGATTTTCCAAGCTTCGTCTCTTCGATGTATATCAACTGACTGTTATATTTCTCTCTTGTGTCTCCCCTGATGATGTGATTATTACACAAAAGTGCACTTGGGAATTTATCGTGTTTCATTTTCCCCCGTGGACTTACAGGAATATCTTGATCACGCGCAAAATTGTGATGCTTTCCAATATATATATATGAGTGAAGTGTGCGGGAGTGGCCAGGCTGGAGGCACCTGCCTGGTGAATCATATGTCACCGGTGGTTGGTCGTGGGCGGTGTGAGCGCATGACGTCACGAGTGTGGGTAACGAGCGGTTGCAACACCTCGCTGGCTGGCGGCCCACACCCGCCTGCCTGCCTGGCTATACATGGTGGCTCCAGTTGGGGGTATGCTGCAGGGGGGGAGTCCGTCATCAGTTCTCCTACGGACAGGAAGTTTCAGTTATGATCTCTCTCTCTCTCTCTCTCTCTCTCTCTCTCTCTCTCTCTCTCTCTCTCTCTCTCTCTCTCTCTCTCTCTCAGTATACATATATGTATATTACTTCACCATCTGAGGTGTGTGCGTGTGTGCGTGTGTGTGTTGTTGTTGTTGTTGTTGTTGTTGTTGTGAGAGTCATCATCACCAGCAGGACAGGAGAAGGTGTTTCAAGATGGTAACAACCGAGTGGTGGTTCACAACCCGTGAGGTTGTGGACGTGGATGATCGTGGTGGTTCACGACCCGTGAGGTTGTGGACGTGGATGATCGTGGTGGTTGATGGGACGATCTTCCGTCTAACAACACTCGACCTGTCAACCTCTGCTTCTTCTCCTAATCCTCTGAGTTTCTGATTTAGAAATTGGATTATTGAACATACCAGAACGCCTTGTACTACATACCGTTGCCTCCATGTTAGTCCTAATGACCGCAAGGAAAAAAGAAGCTATTTACAAGAGGGAAGCAGCCATGAGGGTAGGTAACTGTGAGGCAGACAGGGTTTTTAAAATGGCGTTAGAGACTTTTAGGGCAACAGACAAGTGTAACTGTGTTAGCTGTTAGGGCAACAGACAAGTGTAACTGTGTTAGCTGTTAGGGCAACAGACAAGGGTAACTGTGTTAGCTGTTAAGGCAACAGACAAGTGTAACTGTGTTAGCTGTTAGGGCAACAGACAAGTGTAACTGTGTTAGCTGTTAGGGCAACAGACAAGGGTAACTGTGTTAGCTGTTAGAGCAACAGACAAGTGTAACTGTGTTAGCTGTTAGGGCAACAGACAAGGGTAACTGTGTTAGCTGTTAGGGCAACAGACAAGGGTAACTGTGTTAACTGTTAGAGCAACAGACAAGTGTAACTGTGTTAGCTGTTAAGGCAACAGACAAGGGTAACTGTGTTAGCTGTTAGGGCAACAGACAAGGGTAACTGTGTTAGCTGTTAGGGCAACAGACAAGGGTAACTGTGTTAGCTGTTAGAGCAACAGACAAGTGTAACTGTGTTAGCTGTTAAGGCAACAGACAAGGGTAACTGTGTTAGCTGTTAGGGCAACAGACAAGGGTAACTGTGTTAGCTGTTAGGGCAACAGACAAGGTAACTGTGTTAGCTGTTAGGGCAACAGACAAGGGTAACTGTGTTAGCTGTTAGGGCAACAGACAAGGGTAACTGCGTTAGCTGTTAGGGCAACAGACAAGTGTAACTGTGTTAGCTGTTAGAGCAACAGACAAGGGTAACTGCGTTAGCTGTTAGGGCAACAGACAAGGGTAACTGTGTTAGCTGTTAGGGCAACAGACAAGGGTAACTGCGTTAGCTGTTAGGGCAACAGACAAGGGTAACTGTGTTAGCTGTTAGAGCAACAGACAAGTGTAACTGTGTTAGCTGTTAGGGCAACAGACAAGTGTAACTGTGTTAACTGTTAGGGCAACAGACAAGGGTAACTGCGTTAGCAATGGCGATGATGATTTAGATAATTTGTAGGACAGTTAATGATACTAAGCTAATGATTTAAAGAATTATAAAGAAACTAATAATGGTAATGTATTACCAGTTTAGTGGTTACCACAGAACTGAATAATGGATTTGATTGGCTTGAGCAGGTAATGTTATGTGTGGTTGTAGATGAGTTCATGTTGGTCAAGTCATAGATCAATTGGAGTTTGTTTTTTTTTTAATTTAAATTGAGGATTAGATCGTGTGGTGTATTTTTTTTCCCCTTTTCTAGTAGAGATCTGATCAGGTTTGGCATGGCCAGAAAAATGTCATTTTCGAAGATGGTGACTCATGGTTACTCAAATATTCAGCTATACGGATTTACCTCCATACTCAAAATAAGGAATATTTTATACAGTTGCATATTCGATTTTTACGACTGATTTTTTTTCATGACCCGCTTCTAACGGGTCAGTATTTGACCCCAGATGTGATGTGTTGGCAACCCTCCGTCGTGTGGACTGCAGAAGCGAGTGTTATGATTGTATGTCATCCAACACCAGATGGTGTTGATTCATCGCCTTTACTAAACCATTGAGCAAACCTTCTTCCTAAGTTCACATTTTGGCCCGGGATAACTGCGCCTCCATACAGACCACAGCAGCCACACCTGCCCCGACGAAGAATATGATAACGTCTTAGTGTGTGTGTGTGTGTGTGTGTGTGTGTGTGTGTGTGTGTGGTATACCTTGAGGACCTTGTGTATATAGTGCTTAGTTTGGCTAGGAGGGGGAGGCTAGGATTTACCAAATGGCGTCCTAGCTACGTCTCTTCGTTGTATATCAAATGACTTATATTTCTCTCTTGTGTCTCCCCTGATGATGTGATTATTACACGAAAGTGCACTTGGGATCTTATCCTGGCTCTCATCTCCTCCTCCCCATGGCTGATAGTATGTAAACACAGGCAACCCTCGCACCATTTTGACAGAAATCAGAAATCGAAGATCATTTGATGCGAAATTTTTTTTTCCAGTGTGTGTGTGTGTGTGTGTGTGTGTGTGTGTGTTTAACGGTATAGGCCGACACACTGGCTTGGTAAGTGTCCAGGAAACGGGGATGCTGGTCCTTCGTCCTACACGCCCACAAGACACTTGTGGAAAGTCAATAGGTCTCCAATGTTGCAATATCTCACGAGCAGTGATCAACCAGCCACCGCCACCAACGGTATCTCGACGGGCACGTGGGCGGGCGGGAGGCAGGCAGTGAAGCGGACACCCTCAACACGCACAACATATCGTACCAACCCCGTCTGCACGACCTACCCTTCTAGAACACCGTGGGAAGTGATTCGCCCTTCATCGATGGTTAGTGCAGCGGTGGGAGACGAGGGCTCGGTTGCCCCAGACGTGTGAGAGAAACCAAAAAGGATTTGAAGTAGTTAGCAACTGAGGGGTGGGTCGGTCAAGTCGGCTCCCACACACGAGACTCAGAATGGCTGTGGCTCTTGTGGGTGACGGAGGTGCGCGCTCCGCTCCTCCCAACCAAGCGACGTTTTTTTCAAAGCCCCTCCCTCAGGTCCCCGTGAAAATAACTGGGGCGCCAAATCTCAGGATGGATGTGTGTTGTAGTGAAAGTTGTTAAGGATGGATTTCTCCCACTCAGTGTTCATTAACGATGGCTAGTGACTCAATTGCAAAGTTGGAAAAGTGATAGTTCAGTGCGTTTGGATTGTGCACGCCATATAAGGTCAAGTGTCTAAGAAGCAGGTACGTGTTTGTTGGCATTTCAGCCCCCCCCCATTTTTTGTTAACCATAATATGCAAGTTTGGACGGCTTTTTTCAAGTGGAGGGAGTTGTGGTGTGGTCCGTGGAGGGTGCAGGAGGCGGGAATATCTGGCAGCAGGTGAAGTTATACGAACACGAAGCAGATGTGAGGTAGGTTGGGTTGCGACACTGCCTGCCTACCCTGGACTCTCCTGTGCCCACACACACACACACACACACACACACACACAGACGCTGCCTCCACCTCCTCCTCCTCCTCCTCCACCTCCTCCTCCTCCACCTCCTCCACCTGCCCATGTTGCTCCTTCTGTTGCTACTGTTGCATTCCCTGTTGCCTCCTATTCTACCATCCTTATCTCTCCCTCCCACAATGGCACTGGCTATTGGATCATTATAAAAGGTTTGCCCATTTATGATGTTGGATCCATGAGTTATGATAAGGCTGAATGATATTGCACAGTCATGTTGATATTGACGTCTGTCTTAAGCCTGAGATACACGTCGCCTCAGGACTGGATGAATGTCTGGGATTACATTCTCATTCAGAGATTTCAACGCTGGCTAAGAAATAATCCCACACTCGCTGGTAAATGAGATCCTTGTAGGCGAAGATGACACATTTTCTGTATGGATAGGATTCTATGCACGTTAATGCAGTGTATGTTGTCGAGCCATTTTGTGTGTGTGTAGGTATCATTAAGAAGTGGGATATGTTTAGGGCGTATGCTGAGAGAGAGAGAGAGAGAGAGAGAGAGAGAGAGAGAGAGAGAGAGAGAGAGAGAGAGAGAGAGAGCTCCACTTGTTCATTCCTCTCATCAACCATTGTTTTGCATCATACATTCCCGAATGCCATTTTCTGTGTGTGTGTGTGTGTGTGTGTGTGTGTGTGTGGGATAAGAGACATTGAGGAGAACTCGTTTTTGGCAGTTACAGGACATGAACGTGTTTAATTATCTCGTGATTTATCTCATACATGGAAGTCCTTCATGTTGGATAGCTACCTGCGGTGGTAACTTGAGCCATGGATGGAATAATGAGCGGAGGTGTGATACGTTGTCTTCACTACATGGATGGTGGAAATGGATCAGGTGTTGCGAAGTTGGAAATGGAAGCTGCAGATGCAGGATGAAGCAACCAATGCGAAGGTACATGACTGGGCAGGTCAAGAAATTAACCCCACCTAAGGTTTAGCGACCTTGTTACGTCATAGTTAAGGATATAGTTACAACCTCCTATACTGTTATGGGACAGTAGAGCCATGGGAAGGTACAGGGTGCCTCGCCAGGTGTCGTACCAGACATTTAAGACGTGGAAATGGTGAGTTTATTGTCAGGTGTTTGGAGTGGATGTGGGCGGAACGGGTGACGGGCCGTGTGTGTGTGTGTGTGTGTGTGTGTGTGTGTGTGTGTGGGTTAGACATGAGTGTAGGCGATGTGGTGTGGGCGATGATGAAGTGTGCCTCGCTGGGGGTATAGAAGGGGTAGAAACTGAAGTGGAAGTGGGGTCGACATCTTGTTTTTGTGGGCGATGGTGAAGTGTGTGTGTGTGTGTGTGTGTGTGTGTGTGTGTGTGGGCCTACCTGGGCGTGGATAACTGGGGCTGAGGCGTGTGTGGGCGGGCATGGGCGGGTTTGGGTGTGGGCGGAGGCAAGCACACTGGAGATATAGGGTCACTGCAGCTAAGGATTTCTGCCCAGTTAAGGACTGGAGAAAATGTTTTCCGAGAAGCAAATTGGAGGAGATGCTTTTGAGAGAGAGAGAGAGAGAGAGAGAGAGAGAGAGAGAGAGAGAGAGAGAGAGCCAGGGCCGCTGGTGTAGCGGGAGGGTTGGAGGTTGCGTTGGAGAAGGGATGGTAAGGATTGTTGGAGATGGTCATGTGAAGTTCGTTGTGGTTATGGAAGAGAGAAAGGAGTTGGCTTCGAGGTGGAGAAGAATGTTGGGGATTGTGTCGTAGGAGAGAGAGGCTTTATTGTTGGAGGAGAAATTGGGCTGATTGTTAGAGGCAGTGATGGAGAGGAGGGGATAACTGTTGGAGATTACTGTTAGAGGATTGGTGATAGTTGTTGAGGGAGAGTTGTTGCGAGATGTGTTGGAGATAATGCAGGTCGAGAAAGTTGTCGGAGACGGTGGAGGGGGGGGGGGGCAGTATGTGTGTGTGGGAGGAACATCAGTTAGGTTACTTGGCACTGTGGGAGGAGTGTGGGGGAACTGGTTGTGGTACAACCCCCTTCTCTCTCTCTCTCTCTCTCTCTCTCTCTCTCTCTCTCTCTCTCTCTCTCTCTCTCTCTCTCTCCAGGGATGTGTGGTAGGACTGTAGGATAGGCTGAACGGTGGTGCAGGAGAGCCTTTCCACCGGCAGTGCCCTCAGGGTTTCACCTACAGACAGTGTCCCTTGCTACACTTGCTGTTCATACTACTGACGAAGGAGATCCTAGCTCTCCATACTACTGACGAAGGAGATCCTAGCTCTCCATACTACTGACGAAGGAGATCCTGGCTCTCCATACTACTGACGAAGGAGATCCTAGCTCTCCATACTACTGACGAAGGAGATCCTAGCTCTCCATACTACTGACGAAGGAGATCCTAGCTCTCCATACTACTGACGAAGGAGATCCTAGCTCTCCATACTACTGACGAAGGAGATCCTAGCTCTCCATACTACTGACGAAGGAGATCCTGGCTCTCCATACTACTGACGAAGGAGATCCTAGCTCTCCATACTACTGACGAAGGAGATCCTAGCTCTCCATACTACTGACGAAGGAGATCCTAGCTCTCCATACTACTGACGAAGGAGATCCTAGCTCTCCATACTACTGACGAAGGAGATCCTAGCTCTACTACTGACGAAGGAGATCCTAGCTCTCCATACTACTGACGAAGGAGATCCTAGCTCTACTACTGACGAAGGGGGATCATGTTAGGGACCATGACTGCTAAGAAAATATGGAAAGCCTCACTGTTTACATCTTGGCTTCCTCAGGTGCCACAAGGTAGCTGGAAGCCCTTGCAATTACCTGTAGGATTCCACTAGTGTCAGTAAGCCTCGACCATTACTCACTGGCTTCCTTGGGTGTCAGTAGGTAGCTGGAGGCTTCTCAATTCACGGCTGCCATGGGTGCAAGAAGTCAGGTAAAGCCTCCCTCATTCCCTGTTGGTCTGACCTTTGGTCGGTGTTGGGAGGTGGCCAGAGACCTTCTTAACTGGCAGTTGGCATCACTCTGTGACAGCGAACGGCCAGAGAGTGATTTAAGGTTGTTAGGGAACCCGGTGTCCCGCCATACAAGAATTCACTTCACTGACCTTGTGTTTCAAGTTATGAGAAAACTGAGTTATATCTGAAGGCACGTCTGGTCTACCAGACATATCCCAGCCTTGTACAGGAGGAGAAGTCTTGAGAGCGAATCGCCCCTCAACGTCCGTGTTTAGAGGCGAATGTCATAGTGGAAAACAGTTGTCCTTTAAACCTTAGATGTTTAAAGGTCATCCAGATGTGTTTCTTCATATGTATATATGAGCGTGTGTCGGTGGGCGTGGGGGGTACACTGTGCCAGCGACGCTTTCTCAAACTTCACATGAGACCAGTACTTCCTTTTTCACAAGTCCAGGGTCAGCTAGTGCTTAAATATACACGCACTACACTCCCTCACACGCCAACATATCTCCCGCTGTTTTTATCGTGATCTTAATCTCTCACTTGACTGGCTATCTGTGTATGTACTGACCATATGTATATATACGTGTGGCAGGTGTATGTAACGCGCAGTCTGTAAGCCACATATGTAAACAAGGTTTCCCGACCTCTTGTATCTTGTTAGTAAGTCTGTAAGTAAAGTTTTCCTACCCCTCGAAGCTGGCTACTGTGTGTGTATGTCAGGAGTAAGTTATCTTACACAGGAAAACGAGTTATTAGATATACACGAAAAGTTTTCCTTGTGCTCAGTGTTAGCTGCATGATATATAAACGTTCCTTGCACTCGGGGCTAACTACCACGTATCCCAACACGTTCATCATTACTGGCCGAAGCTAACAGGTATGAACCAGGTATGTGGACTAGGTTTCCTACACTGATAGCTTCTCGTTGGGGTAATACAAGATGGTATGGGTAGTTCTAACACCTGGGGTCAGCCAGTACGTAATGAAGGAGCTTTGGATGGTGATTCCCTCGTGTGGCTCGTTATCACCCATTCATCATTCAGGGATCTCGAACAGGGAGCAAAAGACGTTTTAACACATTTCAAAAACCGCCTCTGGCCACCATGTGGCTTGTTACTGTATGTAACACACGTTTTTCGGTATTTTCCAGCACGCTCTGGTGCCCAACAGGCCCATTTGCGAGCAGTGTATTGGTAGTTAAGTGATTAACTCTTTCGCTACCATAACTACACCTTCATCATGACAGTCATTTCCAGAAATGGAGTTCAGTCGCCTTCCTCAGGGGGAGTAAGCCATCACCCTGGGAACAAAGTCATCTTTTTCAGAGTGGTAAATCACCTTGAGGGGGTGTTGCTGTTTTCCACAGTGGGTAGATTACTCTTCAAGTCCAGAGGGAAGGGTAGATGTTCCATCTACCTCACTGTAAGGTTGATACACTAAGGAAAACGTATTGATGATGCGTTCCTACACATGCCTCCGGACTGGTCTACCCTGGGGGTGGTCTTATGACACTAGGCTAACTGCCAACCACTTGGTTCTCAGTGTAACGAGCGAGCGGGTCTGTTACGTCGTGTGGTTGGCGGTGATTTCCCTGGAGTGGGTTGATTGCTGTTGCGTCCTGTGATGGTGGGAGGAGGCTGCATATGTAGGTGGAGTGGACGCCTGATGTTTGCTGATGACGCGCCACTGGTGATCAAGTTATTATAATGATAATTATAGAAATAATGATAATTTATCATTATTTTCATACATGTTCGCCCTTTTTCCCTGAGCGATGTGGAGCATCAGGAACAACTGAGGGAGTGGGATCCTCCCTTGGCTGTTACTTCTGTTCCTACTCGTTGAAAGTAATAATGTAGGAGGAGAGGATTTCCAGCCCACCGCCCCTCGTAAAGTCGCCCTCTACGACGCGACGCAGATATACCTGGGAAGGATTCCTTCTCTCATGCGTTCTTATACACACACACACACACACACACACACACACACACAGTACACACACACACACACACACACACACACACAGTACACACACTTGCGTGACTGGGTGGTCTTCGCAGGCGAGAGAAAGTCTATGTTCACGTGAAGCAGTGACCCAGCGTGTTGTGTGTATGTGTGTGTGTGTGTGTGTGTGTGTGTGTACCTGTGTTTTGGTGTCTTGTGTACGTATGTGTGGTGTACGTTCGCATGTGTGTGTGTGTGTGTGTGTGTGTGGTTGGGGGTTAGTGTAAGTGTGTGGTGTGGTGTGAGGTCTCACGCGCGTAGTGTGAGGCCGGATCCCCCCCCCCCGCCCCCACCAGGCAGGGGGGGGGGGGGTATCCTCCATATCATCCAACTTTCACCTGTGCTAACCCAGTATTCCACACAGGGAAAGAAAACGGAAGATGGGAAATAGAGGTGAGATCCGTTACTCTTGACAACTGATTAATATTTTTTTTTCTTTTTTTCTTTGATGACGTCAGGTGAAAGTTGTGATTTGTTACGAAAAGTAAGACAAAAAAAGAAAGTAATTTCATTGATAGAAGATGTATTTTTCTCTTAGTGTTGGTGGTAAGTAAACTTTCTGTTGGTCATGATTACTGTTGTAGTGGACGTGTGTGTTGTTATTATGAGTTGTGTGTTACGGGGAGAGAATTGTGCTCGTTACTTCTTGTGTTAACCTTTATATGTACCTTGACTTTACTTTGATGTACACACACACACACACACACACACACACACACACACACACACACACACACCAGCTTAAACTAGATGCTCATATATCGACCAGCCTCCAAGGGAAGGAAGGATGAGCACCTGGGCTGGGTGTGGGCCGACTGCCGCGGCCAGGAATAGAATCCATGCAGGCCCGTGCTGACTCATGGTCAGTAAGGCTAACCGCTATACCGCTGCAGGCGGCCTGTGTGCTGAATAATATCAATTTATAGAGAGAAACTTGTAGTTCTCCGAAATTGGCGAAATTCCAGATGTACTTAAATTTAAGTTGATCTTATTCTCATATCATTACGTCACAAAAAGTCATTATAATTCATGTATGTTCTCTATAAATGTAAGAGAAATATAGATTCGCTTTCAATTTCACACTTTGAAGCTGAATTCAGTACATTGGTGTACTGGTGATGTTAATTACCAGTCATTGCCCGCGGGTTAATGACCTCACACCCAGGCTGGGAGCAATACATTAGATCACAAAGTGTTACTCAAGTTAATTTCAAACTCACTTAAACATTTTGATATCGTTCACGTAATCGAAACAAGTCTTGGAAAATATGTGACAGCGTACCACTGGGTTCTTCTGTTTGTCTTTTATTATCATTTGTGGGATTTACTAAAAGCTTGTGCTTGGGAAAGGCATCGGCCCATGACTAGAATAATTGTCATAAAGAAAACGAAATGTAATACAGAAGCAAAAAAAAAAACGCGTGTGGGAGAGACTTTCATGTACTGCATGCGCGTGACTGTTGCCAACTGGAAAGATTCAATAGTGAGAGTAGGAGCGAGCAAGACCATACACCAGGAATGAATAGATTTAACAAATACTTCAGTTCACATCCACGACTTGATATTACTTGCTGCTCCATAGATGTGTGTTAAGCTTACAAGTGTTCCTCCAGAAGCCGTGTGTCTGTCTGTCTGGTCTTACCACACACATCTGTGTTCCTGATCTTTCTCATTGCCATACACGACCTCAAAAGGACATGATGGTCTGTTGTTGTTGTTTATTTCTTTGTTGTTCTTTGTTCAAAGAATAATTCCATAATGAGTCAGCATATTATTGATCAGCACATAATGTTGGGGGATTATTTTGTTTTTGTTTACGGTTCAACACCACAGTGTTCCCGGGTCTTACATCGTGTTGGTCAACTCGTTGACATCTGGTCATGTGAATGACGAGCGGTGAGGTATGTATTGACAGCAGGTAAACCTCACCGCCAATTTCAGCGGTCACGAAGGTCAACACACAGAGGGGAAGACCTCTCGCCGTCGCTAACAGACCTTAACTATTTGTTCGCTCATTACCGTTGTTGACACGTGAAGGAGCGGCGCGGGGCAGTTTGGGACCACTGTCGTGGGTAGTTACAGCCTTGTGTGGGGCAGTGCACGACTCCCACTCGCTCATCCACCACCACCATGGATGGTGTGGGGCAGCGCACGGCTCCCACTCACTCATCCACCACCACCATGGATGGTGTGGGGCAGCGCACGGCTCCCACTCACTCATCCACCACCACCATGGATGGTGTGGGGCAGCGCACGGCTCCCACTCACTCATCCACCACCACCATGGATGGTGTGGGGCAGTGCACGGCTCCCACTCACTCATCCACCACCACCATGGATGGTGTGGGGCAGTGCACGGCTCCCACTCACTCATCCACCACCATGGATGGTGTGGGGCAGTGCACGGCTCCCACTCACTCATCCACCACCATGGATGGTGTGGGGCAGTGCACGGCTCCCACTCACTCATCCACCACCACCATGGATGGTGTGGGGCAGTGCACGGCTCCCACTCACTCATCCACCACCACCATGGATGGTGTGATCATCTGTTCTTCACATAAGTGTTCTTCTTCACCTGTTCTACTGTGTTATATTCCGTCTGACGTAGCTCGATGTAACTTTAGTCTTACCAGACGTTTTCTATAGATGTGTTTACGCTAAGTGAGCCTAACTACCCGATGTGTGATTGACGTATGCGCTACAACGTCAGTTGGAGCAAGAAGAAGTGAACACAATTCATAAACATTAGTTCTCTCTCACAAAAGGTAAGGTATAGATTATTCTACTGTAATTAGAATTGTGGTAATGAAGATTGGAAGATTATTTCTGTGATTATTGTATTATTGAAGGTAAACATTAGTGGAACACCAGGAAGACGAAATCTTACAGTGTAGACAAGGTCAAGACAAACATTACAGTGTAGACAACGTCAAGACAAACACTACAGTGTAGACAACGTCAGGAGAGATATACTGCAGATATTTTCGTGTCGACAAACTTCCTCAGTGTGTGTGTGTGTGTGTGTGTGTGTGTGTGTATGTGTGTGTGTGTGTGAAGCCTCGTTCATCTGGCAGCCGTCCATTGTCAGGTTAACTGGTCGTTTGTAAACACACTCTCCAGCCAACTGTGAAATTTATATTGTCTTTCTAAATCGGGTAGAGTTTACCTCGGTTTTCCCTGGAAATGTAACCTTTGAACTCCTCTTCAGTGTTGTAAACTTCCTTCCTGGCCCAGTGATGCGCTTGCTGGCCGTGCGTGAAATTTAAGTCAGGAAACTTAGTGTCTGGTAATTAGTAATATACTGTTTTCATGGTTTAAAGTTAGGTTGAAGAACCGCTCTTCCTCCAGGACTAAGTTAAATAAAATTGGGTGGACTGAATGACTGGTCGTTGTTAGATGCGAAGTTACATTACATTTTGATGATTATATTGATTGGTTTGTATTATACAAAAGGAATTCAAACAACAACAGATTATTTTGGGTCTTTGGAGTCTGTGTGTGATCATTGGAAGACATCACACACTCACAAGTGAGCGTTGTAAGAGCAACAAAACTAACAAGGATTCCGAACCTAACTACTAAACTGTTTACGTGACTGATAATCACCAGTGAAGTGTGAACGTAAAGCCAAATGTTTCTCACGTCTGCCCACAACCACTGTACTGCCTGCCCTCAACCACTGTACTGCCTGCCCACAACCACTGTACTGCCTGCCCACAACCACTGTACTGCCTGCCCTCAACCACTGTACTGCCTGCCCACAACCACTGTACTGCCTGCCCTCAACCACTGTACTGCCTGCCCTCAACCACTGTACTGCCTGCCCACAACCACTGTACTGCCTGCCCTCAACCTGGGTACTGCCTGCCCTCAACCACTGTACTGTCTGCCCTCAACCACTGTACTGCCTGCCCACAACCACTGTACTGCCTGCCCTCAACCTGGGTACTGCCTGCCCTCAACCACTGTACTGTCTGCCCTCAACCACTGTACTGCCTGCCCACAACCACTGTACTGCCTGCCCTCAACCACTGTACTGCCTGCCCTCAACCACTGTACTGCCTGCCCTCAACCACTGTACTGCCTGCCCTCAACCACTGTACTGCCTGCCCTCACCTGTACTGCCTGCCCTCAACCACTGGTACTGCCTGCCCCTCAACCACTGTACTGCCTGCCCTCAACCACTGTACTGCCTGCCCTCAAACCACTGTACTGCCTGCCCACAACCACTGTACTGCCCTGCCCTCAACCACTGTACTGCCTGCCCTCAACCACTGTACTGCCTGCCCTCAACCACTGTACTGCCTGCCCTCAACCACTGTACTGCCTGCCCTCAACCACTGTACTGCCTGCCCTCAACCACTGTACTGCCTGCCCTCAACCACTGTACTGCCTGCCCTCAACCACTGTACTGCCTGCCCTCAACCACTGTACTGCCTGCCCTCAACCACTGTACTGCCTGCCCTCAACCACTGTACTGCCTGCCCACAACCCTGTACTGAGCCTGCCCTCAACCTGGGTACTGCCTGCCCTCAACCACTGTACTGCCTGCCCTCAACCCTTGTACTGCCTGCCCACAACCACTGTACTGCCTGCCCTCAACCATTGTACCGCCTGCCCTCAACCACTGTACTGCCTGCCCACAACCTGGGTACTGTCTGCCCTCAACCACTGTACTGCCTGCCCACAACCACTGTACTGCCTGCCCTCAACCACTGTACTGCCTGCCCACAACCACTGTACTGCCTGCCCTCAACCACTGTACTGCCTGCCCACAACCACTGTACTGCCTGCCCTCAACCACTGTACTGCCTGCCCTCAACCACTGTACTGCCTGCCCACAACCACTGTACTGCCTGCCCACAACCACTGTACTGCCTGCCCTCAACCACTGTACTGCCTGCCCACAACCACTGTACTGCCTGCCCACAACCACTGTACTGCCTGCCCTCAACCACTGTACTGCCTGCCCTCAACCACTGTACTGCCTGCCCTCAACCACTGTACTGCCTGCCCTCAACCACTGTACTGCCTGCCCTCAACCATTGTACTGCCTGCCCACAACCACTGTACTGCCTGCCCACAACCACTGTACTGCCTGCCCTCAACCATTGTACTGCCTGCCCTCAACCATTGTACTGCCTGCCCACAACCACTCACATATGTATAGTGTAAGGTTGATCGAACACTGTGGGTAATTATGATGAACTCAAGAAGTGAGCCTCATACATTTCATAATATATATATATATATATATATATATATATATATATATATATATATATATATATATATATACATTAGTAAACCTCTTATCCTTCAGGGCATGGGTTCCCAAGCCGTGGTATGCGTAGGGCAGCTAGCCTGATCAATATTTTTCTTTTTTTTTTTTTAGGTTGTTAAGGAATGTTGGACTATATATTATTCATAGTTCATTCTGCTGGCTACCGTAGTACAATAAACAAATTTTTTTGTTCAAAGTAATTTACCGTATGAGATTTTGAGATGTAGATTGGTACACACACACACAGTGGACGAGACGTATTATTGGAACGCTGCTCGTAAAAGTTGGGAACCACAGCTTCCAGGTACAGGTCAGGCTTTCAACAGGTCAGTACTGTATGTATGTATGTATGTATGTATGTATGTATGTATGTACAGCTGGTGTAGCAGGACTTAGAAATAACCAATAATGGCGTGGACATAATGTATCAAGAATTGTATTACTTGGGCTTTGTGTGAAGTTGTAACTATTATTATTATTATCATTATTATTATTATTATTGTTGTTATTATATTATTATTATTATTATTATTATTATTATTATTATTATTATTGTTATTATTATTATTATTATTATTATTATTATTATTATTATCATTATTATTATCATTATCATTATTATTATTATTATCATTATTATTATTATCATTATTATTATCATTATCATTATTATTATTATTATCATTATTATTATTATCATTATTATTATTATTATTATTAATATCATTAGTGTCGATATTTAATCATTGTTATTAACTACACCTGACGAAGGGCTGGTCAGGTGTCACGTTCGTCTTCGTATGAATGATGATAGTTGACAGTTTGGATGACGGTAGAGTCACGGTGTCGCCAGCAGGACCACCTGAATCTGTTTTCTTCATCATCTGGCCACCGTTTTCTTCCAGGAGATTAACATGACGTCATCAGGGCAGATTGATCTGAGTGGGGTTGGGATCGTGTGCGTGTGCCCTCGTCTGGGTGAACATGTAAGTCGTCGTCACTCCAAACATGATGATGTACTGGATGGGTGAAAGTCCTCCACCTTGAGGAACGCCATTTAGAGACGTGAACACCTACCAGGTCCTGAGACAACCCAGTGAAGTACAACCATGAGCAATCACAGAAAAAGCGAGAGTGTTGGAGATACAGCAGTAGCTTCCTTGGTTGTTCACCTACTTATCTGCTTGCATGACGGAGGCTTCAACCACAGCATCGTTCACAGACACAGCAAGACGAACCATTCATGTTTATCACAGTAATTAATGGACTGAATGAGTCATTACAAGCCAGACTATGTCAGCAGGAACAGCAGTAGTGGCTTGTGAGCGACACACCTCGTCAAGTTACAAGTGTCGAATTCTGACGAAAATGTACATTTGTCAAGGGCGGATGTTGGACTGGTTTGAACTGACTGCGACATTTGTACATGGAATGCTGTTAAAACTGACGACTAATTGTTGTACTTGGTTGTTGAGTCGCTTAATTGTGAAGTGCTTGTTTGAGTGTTAACATGAGTCACCATTCTGAGAAGTGTCACTTGAGGAATGTTTGATCCTGATCTCCCTCGCTGGGTGGAGAGAAATCCTGTCTCTCCTTACCATGTTCCTGCTGACGTCACTACAGGAACAACTGTTCATCGCGTGAATGGTCGTTATCTCCACAAGGGTGATTCTTGATCATTTAGGGACGAAGTATTAATTGATACCAGATGATATCTTGTTTTGGTTGGTCTATATGTCATAGAACATTAGTATGGAGGAGGTTTTGGTTATCTACTACATAATGTGGTTATTAGTCCAGGTCTTGACTAAATCAGGGTCCTGTTAAGGGCCTCCGTGCGCGAGGAACCATTACTCGAAGTTCTTTGTCATTTAAGGAATAAAAGACGTGGATGAGAATGAAAGGGAAATAATACTGGAACGTGCCAGATGCTCCACCTGCTCGGCCGGTCTCCTAAATGAAAAGTTTTGACGGGTCGATGGTTCTCTTCCGTAATGTCTCTCGCTGTGGCATAACGACGTGTAAAAAATGTGCTCTTGAGCGAGATTCTGTCACTGTAACGTGGGAAAGTCGATCTACAAGTGAATGTTGCATGGCACAGTTTTGCCTGGGCAGCTGTAAGGGCGAGGTTCTGGTATATCGAGGTTGTGGCGGAGGTCTGGCGGTCCAGGTTGTAATGTCGTTAATTTAAGGTTTTGGATATTTACGGAACCCGGCGTCATGAATTATCACTCGTTAGGTTTGGTAACGGATAACGCTGTATTGCGTTGAGCTTTTAGCAAACTGTATTAGAACGAATAAGAATTTTTATCGGGGTTAGAGCATGTCTTTGAAGCTTGGCCATGATAATATGTCACGGTTTTATAACCAGACGCAGTGTTTCCAACCTGGCATTAGCTTGGTAAAAACCAGAATTGAATCTGTGAGTTCTTTCGTGCGTGAAGGATCGGTCGTGTTGTGTGGTAAGCAGACGACACCACCAGCTGGCCTACCTCACGCTTGTTCCACGCCTCCGTCACCTTGACCAAAGCTTAGCCAGCGTAATGACCGCTAAATCTAACCGCTCAAATTGTGAGCTGGAACTACATTAATAACAGAATCAACTCGTTATGTTAGGTCGCACTGAACCCCATGTGTATAGTACTAAAACCTATACAAAACTGAACTCCATATTTATAGTAGTAGAACGTACACACAACTGACCTACGTGTTCATAATTCTATAACCTATACAAAACTGTGTATGTTATGTGATATTGTTAAAGTACTGATTTGAAATTGGTGTACGTAAACCTGGGTAGAACCATATAGTTAGTCTAGGAACTAACTATCTTGTTAGTTGGTTTGTTCTAACTTTGGTACGGAAATTTTTTTGACCATTTCCAACTTGATTAATATTAAGTTTAGTAAAAGTACCTGACTTCTTAACTTTGGTCACTGACACGAAGTAATTTGTCTTAGATATTTAGCCTTTAAGAAAACCTTGCCCAGCCACTAAGGTAAGGTAGATATAGTATATTTTAGTATAAGTATTAGTTATAGTTAAGTAGAAGTCATGTAGGAGTTGCTGATGCTTTTTGTAGCACATTATGGTGAGCAGCGAGGACTTGTATGTCCATCATATGAAGGTTGAACCCAGGGAGAGGTGAGTTTTAGCAGGTCATTGTAGGACATAACACTAGTAGAGGCGGTTAATGCATGTCTTGGAGTGGGATTTACGAATGTATAGCACATCGTGACGATGTAAGACTTGTAGATAGGATTATGCTGTCGTAAGATGGAATGTTCAAGTGTAAAATTATTTTGACCTTCCGATTGCTTCATTTACTATCGTTCACATATAATCATGTTAATGATAATATTACTACAAATAGGTGTTACCGGATCCCACCCGTAAATGTGAATTCCAGATTCCAGTAATGATTTTACGTAAGAATAATCCAAATTTCTTACATGATGTTTTTATGGTGTTTTTCTTTCATTTCCTTCCCATGTGATTTCTTCAGAAAGAATTGACTTCCTTCGTCAGTTACGTGGTAACTTTGGTCTGTGTAGAGAGAGAGTTTTCACCTAAAGACGTTCATCATCTGACGCTTCCCTTAGAGTAATGGTTGAGAATGTGAACAACCCCCGGGGTTGTTTGGCGTTCTGATTGGGTGGTTAGACCACGGCCAATCATCAGTAGACAGATGCTGGTAAACAGAGTCGTCCACATCGCCTCGTTCTAGGGGGATGGAATCATGGGTTTCTCATGGTCCATAGACCCAGTTCCCATGATCACCTGTCATCTATTTGATCATCGTGAGTTGGACGGTACGACCCGTGGGTACGACGGCACGACCCTTGAGTACGACGGTACGACCCTTGAGTACGACGGTACGACCCTTTAGTACGACGGTACGATCCTTAAGTACGACGGTAAGACCCTTGAGTACGACGGTACGACCCTTGAGTACGACGGTACGACCCTTGAGTACGACGGTACGACCTCTGAGTACGACGCTAAGCCCTTGAGTACGACGGTACGACCCTCGAGTACGACGGTACGACCCTGGGTGTATTAGCCAAACATTAGATAGTCTGGTCAAAGCCGTAGCATTACTGGGTTGTTCTGTAGTAGTCGTACCGTCGTACACGTTGGTCGTACAGTCGTACTAAAGGTGTTAATCA
Source organism: Panulirus ornatus (assembly GCF_036320965.1). Lineage (NCBI taxonomy): Eukaryota > Metazoa > Arthropoda > Malacostraca > Decapoda > Palinuridae > Panulirus > Panulirus ornatus. The sequence continues at coordinate 23,401,756 of NC_092278.1, forward strand.
GAGCAGGAAATTTGAGTGTTTCGCTTTATGATGTGTTTTGTCGTTTGTTTACTCTTTAGTTTTTGTTTGTAGTTTACTAGACGTATCGCGTGTGGCTCCGGTAGTGGAGGGAATATAAACAGATGATGGAAAATATTTATATTGACAGTTAGTGATCTGATACATTCGATGAACTGTTTTATTTTCACAAAATAAAGTGGTACAGGTAGGCATTTAAACTGAGCGCGCCACAGACATTTAAAAGTTGGTGGGCCTTAGCCATTTAACGTAGGTGAGTGATAGCCATTGAAACAGCGAACCATAGCCATTTCAACCTGGCTGGTCGTAACTTGTTAACTGGGGGACGGGAGGAATTTTGGCACTTATTTGATCCAGTGGTTTTCAGTGTGTAAGTGAAGATGATCCGCCAAACTGCCACTGATGTGAAAACACTAATATGTTACAACCTTAATCGCCAGTTTGGTACAGCGGGTCTCCCAGCGCCACGTAACTACTGTGGTTCAGAAACGAATTTATTGACGTTAATTTTGTTGTTTTGTTGTTGTTGTTGCAAAGGTTGGCAGCAGTGTTGCTAAGGGTCTTGCTCCAGTTTGCAACGGTGTTGGTTCCCTGGGGGGAGGGGAGGGGGGGGGTGGGTTAAGGTCAATTTGCTGTAGAGGTGTTGGTGATATTAGAATGTACGAGACGAAGGTTAACTGGAATGCTCATAGAAATTAATATAAGCATGAATGAGATTATAATATAGTACACACACACACACACACACACACACACACACACACACACCTTATTTTCTTCGTAATATTTTGTGTGAGTACGAGGGTACGTCAAGAAGTGTCATATGGGAATACGAAGTGTCATTTTTGTACTTCATTATTCTTGAAGACCTCGTGTTATTGTTGTTTTATAACTGACACATTGGTAATAAATGAATAATAACGTCATTATACATGTGGTAGCGGAGGTTGTATATAGAGAGAGACTGTGTGGTGGAGCAGAGGTGTTGTATGTGGTAGATGTGGTCCAGCGTGTGGTGGAGGTGGAGGTGGTAGTCCAGTGTGGTGGAGGTGGAGGTGGTATTCCAGTGTGGAGGTGGAGGTAGTCCTCCACCCTGGGCTGGTCCTGGTGCAGTGTCTGGCTGCCTCGTACGACAACGCTGAACTGTGTGTAATATTCATGTTTCTCGACGATTGTATTTCTGTCAGTGAGCGAGCGTCTCTTGTTTCATAAAAGGTTGTGGAAGCCGAGATGGCACCCGCCTGCCGGACTGATGAAAACGTAGGGTGGGTTGTGGCACTGTGCACCGATGAAAACGTAGGGTGGGTTGTGGCACTGCGCAACGATGAAAACGTAGGGTGGGTTGTGGCACTGCGCACCGATGAAAACGTAGGGTGGGTTGTGGCACTGCGCACCGATGAAAACGTAGGGTGGGTTGTGGCACTGCGCACCGATGAAAACGTAGGGTGGGTTGTGGCACTGCGCACGAAACATGGCGCCATCTCGTAAGACGAGAGTGACTGGGATAAAAATTCCTGGAAACGATGATAGCTGGGGGGCGTGAGGGTGTGCTGGGGCGGCTCCAGGGGGAAGCCCCAGGCCCCCAGGATGAGCCTCATCATCACTACACATGCGATTGCTCTCTGATCACGTGGGAATTCTGGGCAAATGTGAAATTATATAGTTTTTCCTCCCCCCCGGGTTCTCCCCCCCCCCCCCGGGTTCTCCCCCCCCCCCCCCCGGGTGTGGGTGGGTGGGTGGGTTTGTGAGGAACCTGCACCACGGGGGGGCGTCGCCAGCCTTCAAGGTCGTCCGTGAGGCTGCCCCCGTGGCGGAAGTGGGCGTGGCCTCACCCCCGCGGGAGGAGTGGGCGTGGTCCGGTCATCACGCTTCAGGAGGTCTCATGCGGATACGGGTGTCACGTGGGGCATGACACGTGAGGCAGGACCTGGGTGTCACGTGGGGCATGACACGTGGGGCAGGACCTGGGTGTCACGTGGGGCATGACACGTGAGGCAGGACCTGGGTGTCACGTGGGGCATGACACGTGGGGCAGGACCTGGGTGTCACGTGGGGCATGACACGTGGGGCAGGACCTGGGTGTCACGTGGGGCATGACACGTGGGGCAGGACCTGGGTGTCACGTGGGGCAGGACCTGGGTGTCACGTGGGGCATGACACGTGGGGGCAGGACGGGTGTCACGTGGGGCAGGACACGTGGGGCAGGACCTGGGTGTCACGTGGGGCAGGACCTGGGTGTCACGTGGGGCAGGACACGTGGGGCAGGACCTGGGTGTCACGTGGGGCATGACACGTGGGGCAGGACCTGGGTGTCACGTGGGGCATGACACGTGGGGCAGGACCTGGGTGTCATGTGGGGCATGACACGTGGGGCAGGACCTGGGTGTCACGTCGAGGATACGTCAATAAGTGTCATACTGGAATACGAAGTGTCATAAGGCGTTTGGTGAGCATAGGGCTATAGTGAAGGGTGTGTGTGTGTGTGTGTGACACCGTTAAGTGTCATGAGGTGAAAGTGTCATGAGGGAGTGTCAAGCGAGAGGTGTCATGGAGTGAGTGCCAGAACCGGTCTTTGTGTGTGGATGTACACAGTCGAGTGTTGGGCGGCCATGGAATATAGAGACGGACAGACAGACGAGTGTAGGGACGCAAGACAGACGTCTGTACGTACAGTAGACAGGTAGACGGTGAGGCTGGAGACAAGTGCGACACAGTGCGCGTAGTGCCACACGTCATATCTGCCACCATCAACACCCTTCACTTCACTTCACTTCACACCGATCTTCTCACGTCTTTCAGTCTATCTCACTGAATGGTGTCCTCTTCCAGAAAGATTAGCTCACAAGTTCGTATTTACCGTACACGTGAACGAAATAATGTTGACGTGTGTCCGAATGGTAGTGAGAGACGGGTCAAGTAGATGTGCAGAATATATCGTTCACTATCCTGCACTTGATCCTAGTATTTGTGAACGAAACATTTGAAATAGTTCGAGTGTCGTGAGACAGGTGTAAGGTACCATTTCAGAGGTTATCGCTCGCTGCTATAGCTTTGACTTCTCTTGAACGAATTGTACTGAGAAACACTCTTATATATCAAGTATAATATGAGGTAGTTTCCCGTAGGTTTTCGCTCATAGTCATACACCCGACGCAGGTGTTAGTGAAATTAACATTGTAACAGCGGACGAAGTGTAGTGACAAGAATCCCAAGCTAGTGAAAGTCTTGCTATGGAAAGTTGCCAAGAAGCAAAATATTGGTCGATATTTTATATAGCTGAGGATTGTATAGTCTTATTATATCTATATCTATAATTAACGTAGACTTCGCCATCACAACAGCCGCTGTGGCTAGCATCTACTGAAGTGTGTGTGTGTGTGTGTGTGTGTGTGTGTGTGTGTGTGTGTGTGTGTTGTATGTGTGTGTGTGTGTGTGTGTGTGTGTGTGTGTGTTAATGTGTGTGTGTGTGTGTGTGTGTGTGTGTGTGTGCTGGGGGGGGGGGTGTAGGGGGCTGCACAATCTGGTGACGTGTTCATAATTTTTATATTTTCACATCACCTTTGGTTGTACGGAGGGTAGGTAAACATGGATCTGATTTCATTGTTCATTTCACCAAGTTCATGACGTCGATTTTCTTGGCTGTGTTGACCATAGGTTGCAGGGCCTCCTCTCTGCAGGTGTGCCCAGGGGCCGGCCTGGCTGGGGGGGGGGGGGGGTGTAGCGCGCGTGTGGCCGCTGCTTCCCATAGTTTGTGTGGAGACTCGGTCACTCGAGCATTGGCCGTTATGATCCCGCCTCGTATCCTACGACGAGAAAAGTTCGCATTTCTCCACCTCCTCCGCCTCCTCCTCCTCCTCCGCCTCCTCCTCCTCCTCCTCCTCCTCCTCCTCCTCCTCCTCCTCCGCCTCCTCCTCCTCCGCCTCCTCCTCCTCCTCCTCCTCCTCCTCGCTGTCAACTCTCAGGTATGCACACACCTGCTGCAGGGTCCTGGTTCAGTTCATGCCGGCGTTGCTTTCACGCCGACATGGCTATGATGGAGGCTGGTTGTGCACGTGTGTTGTGGATCGTTGTAACAAGAATTAGTGTTAGCATTTTTTTTATAATCTCCAAACCAGCTATACTTACCACCTGGATACCAGCTATACTTACCACCTGGATACCAGCTGTACTTAGCTGTTGGATACCAGCTATCTTTAGCTGCTGGATACCAACTGTACTTACCGGCTGGATACCAGCTGTACTTAGCTGTTGGATACCAGCTATGTTTAGCTGCTGGATACCAGCTGTACTTACCGACTGGATACCAGCTGTACTTAGCTGTTGGATACCACTATGTTTAGCTGCTGGATACCAGCTGTACTTAGCTGTTGGATTTACTTAGCTTTCTCCAGACCTGGTTGCTCTTTATTTAGCTTTTCATCAGGCATTAGATACAGTGTTTACTTTGCTTTCTTCACGTAGCTTACTTATACTTTACTGCCGCACTTCCATTACCTTTACCCAGTTTTCTTGATCTGTCTTTACTTACTTTAGAGAGAATATAGAAAATGTTTTGTATCATTTCACTCAGATATCATTAAAGTGATATTCTACATCTACTGTTAGTTTGATACTTGTGTTAACATCATTGTAGCGTCATTATTTTGATTCATTCGCTGTTCATGTGTTTCTTATTTTCTTCTCGTACCTGCCTTGCTGTACACATGTCTCATACATGTTCACCATTGACCTGACACCATTGTCACCATACCCATGTGTCTGTCTGCCAGCAACACACAAGGCCACGCTTTATTTATTTTGGCTCAGGTGGAGACATCGACTTGAGATGACATCTCGAATGATAATGACCGGTGTAATTAGTAGCAATTGTGGTTAATAGCAAGTGCATGATCATTACGAGAAGGAACAGATGGTTCGGGGAGGTTGAAGCACGACTGGTGAAGGTCGACCAACAGATCCATAACGGTGAGTTGGCAACTTCTTCCAGCCAGCTGGCCAGGCCAGGCCAGGCCAGGCGACCGGCCAGGGCTGTAGTGTTCATCCCGTCTGTCCATCCCTCCCACCCCCCCAGTGCTACGGTACCCCCCCCCCCCCCATGAGTGGCAAGATGACGGTATGGCTGTGGTGTGTGTGTGTGTGTGTGTGTGTGTGTGTGTGTGTGTGTGCTGACCACACACACCCCACTCTGCCACAGGAGGATGTGGGAAGCGTATCTACTGACACATTCTCTGGTTTTATGGTGTTGGCCAACGTGAGGTGAGTGTTGTAAGGCTACCACCATCACCCCACATGGTGATTACCACACCTCTCCTTTCCTCTAATGTTAACCTGATGTCCCTTATGTTAACCTGATATCGTTTATGTTAACTTGATATCGTCTATGTTAACTTGATATCCCTTATGTTACCCTGATATCGTTTATGTTAACTTGATATCGTCTATGTTAACCTGATATCGTTTATGTTAACCTGATATCCCTTATGTTACCCTGATATCGTTTATGTTAACCTGATATCGTCTATGTTAACCTGATATCGTATACGACAGCATCAGGGGAACAGGAACAGATTACTAGCCATAAGGAAATATGTAATCATTCTTCATTATGAAGTGTCCAGAGTTCAACACGGAGCGAAGCAGCAAGATTGAATGTACTTTTTTTATGTGTGTGTGTGTGATGGTAGTTACCTGGTAAAGGTCAGTCAGGCAGAGTCTGTACCACAAACGTGAAACACACATTTCAGTAACTGTCCACCACTTGGCTGGTTACCTGCTTTATGACGGTTCTGTGCCACTTCACTGTTACGGTCGTTAAACCCGGCAGTTACAAATTATACCCAGGAATCAAGAGATCTTTCAACCCTCGCTCACGTGTTAAGATAATTCGTTCAGACTACCACTCTATGTTTGGTCCCGACTACTACTGCTTCAGGTTCGATGGTTCGTAGTGGTTCAGTCGTATCATCTGTCAGGGTTATTAAGACCGTCAACTTGAACGTATGATCGCTCACGGGAAAATCATCATCACTTGTTAACTACTGGTGACCACAGAGTCTCACACGCTCAGAATTGACCCCATCCTCTCACCATTAACGTGAGCAAGTTTGAAGAGAAAAGACTGTGAGTGATTTGAGCATTGTGGAGTATTTTCAAAATGTTCGACCCTTCGGGTAAATTTCATACATGTTGTTGTTTAGCTTAATAATCCGTCAGTTGAACAAAATACAGAGTTTGATTGGGTTTGTGGGACGGTAACCAAACCAGATAGTGAGGAGCATATTGGCTGTCTGACCGGGTGACTGGGAATATATATATATATATATATATATATATATATATATATATATATATATATATATATATATATATATATATATGATATGTGTAGAGAGCTACACATTCACTGGTCGTAGTTGTGTTGATGGATGACGAGCATTATGTATTGTGAGGCTCAAATCAGAGTTCAGGTTGATGTCTACTGGTCAAGATGTGGGCAAGACTGTGCTACAGCCCCACACCTGACCGCAGACACACACACACACACACACACCCATCTCTCACCTCTCACAACGAACCGGTCTTAGCAGCCTAGCTTACCTACTTTCCTTCTACACACACACACACACACACACACACACACACACGCCGGGGTTATAATTAGGCCACGGTCTTCTGCAGTATCATGAAAGGTTAATATTAGGATAGGTGGCTGAACATTTAGTGTACTAACTTTTACCCCCACACTCATCTGTGAGGTTCTGTCGTCTTCCACAACCACAAGCAACCTCGAACGCACCCACTGGTCTGCTCCTGTTTGAATTTCTTTGTATTCCTCTATATTTATGTATATATATGTGAACACGCGTCGGAGATTCATGTATGTCATGCTACTTCATTTCATGAAATTGGAGTAAAAAGACTCTACCAGATATACATACATTACCAGGAGAGTATTTCCACACTTCACCAGTAATCCTACCAACATGTATTCTTAATCTCGTCAGATTTTTGCTCTTTCTGGTCTGTCCTCTTTCCTGTTCGTCATCTGCCACAACCTACATGTCTTCGGCGCTGCAAGTCGCATGTGTAATATATATATAAGGTTTTTAATGCTGCCATAGTAGATTGCAACGCTCCTCTCCCTCCTGGTTTATTGGGCTTTCTATAGTTGTAAATCATAAGGTTGAGGTACGAGTGTTAAGATTATAATGCTTGTGGGATCTGAACACATTTGTCTATACTGTAAAAACAGCGGTAGTTAAGACAGGTGTTTACTGGCCTGTGAGGAGCAGTAGTTACGTCTGGCCACAGTGTCATGACGGTAAGGTAGGGATAATATGCAGGTCCTCATCTCAGTGACCCTGTGTCGATGTCGGCATGTTGGCGGAGGACAGGGTGTGACACCTCTCTCTCTCTCTCTCTCTCTCTCTCTCTCTCTCTCTCTCTCTCTCTCTCTCTCTCTCTCTCTCTCTCTCTCTCTCTCATTTCGTGGAAGACGACATTATATCAGTTATTTCTGAGCGCTGGGGGATGGTTGCTTGGGTGGATGTGTGGGTTGTTTGGGTGGAGAGTTTGAAAATGAAGGGCAGCGCGCGACCTTGCTTCCTCCCCTCAGCCGAGGTCGCTCACACACACACACACACACACACACACACACACACACCTGTTACGTGTTTACGTCTTTATTCACGCCCTTATGCCCTCTGGTCATAATCCCTGGCCCTAACAACCCTGCAGACGAGGCGGGTGTGTAGCTATGTCAGAACGAAGGTGGTGTCGCCAGGTGGAGCGTTTGAATGGTGAACATGTGTTGCCAACATCCCGCTTCTCTTCTACCCCGGATGAGGCGAGAGAGCGCGTCCGTCACCTCCTGCACTGACACCCACCTACCCCCCCCCCCCTCCTACCCCCCATGGCACAGATGGCCTCCCACACTTCGCAGGTGATCCATATTTTCACTCCTTCGTGTTACCCACGACTCGGCTCGTTCACACAAGCCCCATAGCAGCTCGAGGAGGGGGAGGGGTGGGGGTTGTGGGGGGGGGGGGAGCAGAGTTCCTTACACAGGCCGCGCTGTGCCTAATGAGATGGAGTGTGTGTGTGTGTGTGTGTGTGTGTGTGTGTGAGGGAGGGAAGGAAAAAAAGAGTCGAGAGAGACTTTCACTTTTGTGAGGAGGCCAGCAGAGGTGGGGGGGGGGGGGGTAGATTGGTAGGGGTCTTGTGTCAACTCTCCCCCCCCCCCCCCAGTGCCCGCCTCCACTCTCTTCTGCCAGCTCTATTATATATATATATATATATATATATATATATATATATATATATATATATATATATATATTCCTATGAGTCCACGGAAGAATATCTTGATCACGCGCAAAATTGTGATCCTTTCCAAATATATATATATATATATATATATATATATATATTTTTTTTTTTTTTTTTTTATACTTTGTCGCTGTCTCCCGCGTTTGCGAGGTAGCGCAAGGAAACAGACGAAAGAAATGGCCCAACCCCCCCCCCCCATACACATGTACATACACACGTCCACACACGCAAATATACATACCTACACAGCTTTCCATGGTTTACCCCAGACGCTTCACATGCCTTGCTTCAATCCACTGACAGCACGTCAACCCCTGTATACCACATGACTCCAATTCACTCTATTTCTTGCCCTCCTTTCACCCTCCTGCATGTTCAGGCCCCGATCACACAAAATCTTTTTCACTCCATCTTTCCACCTCCAATTTGGTCTCCCTCTTCTCCTCGTTCCCTCCACCTCCGACACATATATATATCCCTCAGGACTCTGCTCACGTGGTGATGCTGAGGTTATAACCCCAGGGTCTCACACAGGGGTTCCTGCTGCCTATTCGAGGCTGCGTTACGCTAAGTAGCAGGGAAAGGATGGACTCCTCTGAAGCCAGAAGTTACCCTCACGACGAGGTCTTCCCTGGTTGTGTTATCTTTGATAAGTTGTCTTTCATATAAATGTTTCATTACTACGATATCAGTGTACTGTGGTGGAGACGTGCCAGCCCTGGTGTGTGGCTACATTGCTCAGGTTACACACACACACACACACACACACACAACACACACAACACACGCACACACACAACACACGCACACACACACACACACACACACACACACACACACACACACACACACACACACACACACACACACACAACACATCTAGCTGGGAGCATATTAACATACCCGGTCAAGCTATTAGCATACCAGGCTGGTATGTGCCATAGATTAGCATACCAGACTGGTATGTGCCATATATGGGACCAGTGATATGCTGCTCTACGACAAGGGTTAACGAGGAGCTGTCGTGTTGAGGAACATCTCTAGGCTCTATGGCGCCTCGTGCAGACTCTATCAAAGACTAACTTAGCGCTCTCATGGTTACTGTAGGGAGCTCTGTGTACGTCTAGCTCTGTGCTGCTCTCGGTCTGGCTCTGGATGACTGGGGAGGACCCCAGAGTTAGGTCGCGAGCTCTGCCGGGCTCTAAGGTATGTCACGGGGGCTTCCGGATGCTCTATGTGGCTCTGGACTTATTCTCCTAGGCCTGGTAGAGCTCCGTGGCTTATGGCGAACAGGTGAAGAAACTGTAGTGGCTCTGTAGAGTTCTCCCTGGGGCATTACCAGACTGTGAGAGCTCTAGAATGTTAGGAATAGAGTGGAGCTCTGTAGGGCAGGATGAGGTCGGGTCATTGTTGCCGAGCTTTTGTTTGCCATCTTAGAGTTGTGGACGTAACTAGCGCGTCTCTATCATGGGGTGATTAGAGCGCTAAGGGGGATTGACAGAGCTCGTTAGTGCACTGCGAAGTGTTAGATAAGGTGTTAGAATGTATGTAGAAGTTGAGTGTATTCAAAGTTGCTGTATGATTAAGATAAGCGAACCATTTATTTGATGTTTTCTGTCATGTGGTCACCATATGTTATTCACACAACACGGAACAGTACGGATAAAACAACGGATATAGTGTCAGGTTCACTGTTGTGGTGTCCTGATATCGTATAGTGTCCGGTTAAGGCGAGCTTCGGTTAAACAGAAAATACATTAAACATCCGTTGTAAAACTCAGGATTTCCGTCTCCCGTTTTCGTCATGTGTTTACATCTGGGCCCAGGAGAGGGAGGTGAGGTATTTCTCCTTACTATCGTTGTCGTAACAAGAACTGTTAACTGGTGTGACAGCTTGTTTGCAAGCAATGGTTTACCTGGATGACCTGGCTGTATCTGGGGACGTATTCTGGGAGATCCGGCTTAACTAAACTGGCTCTGTGAATTAGCTTCACGTTTGGCTCTGTGCAGAGCTGACTGGTTCTACCTGAGCGTAATGAGTGGTTCTACCTGAGCGTAATGAGTGGTTCTACCTGAGCGTAATGAGTGGTTCTACCTGAGCGTAATGAGTGGTTCTACCTGGTTCCAAGAGTCAGTCTTGTGTTTGAGTGTAGCATTTAAAGTTACCCTTACGTCTTGCTTGGTTTTCATACCCTCAGTAGTTAACTACAGAGCTTGTCTCTATAACTCAGAGTCATCGTAACATTGTGGCTCATATGTTTACCTCGAGTTTATCATAATTATCATAATTGTTTATTGATAATATAATGATTATGAATAACGTACACTCTACATTTGACTGTGTACGAGTAATCAAGACTTGGCCTCTTAAGTGTGTTGTGTGGCAACCAGCGACATTGGGTCTACAGCGGTACTGGCGCCACAAAACACCACAAGAACTTCACAAGGCTTTATGTTAAGGTGAACCACATAGTGGATGCAGCGAGAGGTAGGAGGTATATTAATACGGTACACCACCTACGCTGACTTTGATCAAACAGACTGGCCAAGCAGGGTGCACCGTGATCGCTGGCTGGGGTATGATACACAACTGGTTTAATAGCTTTGTTACCAGACGATAAAATGTTGATGTATTGTGCAGGTTTTGTCATAGCTGTGTTGAGATGGTACCATGTCTTATTGTATTATAAACCCACTACTGACACTATAGTAGCCGCCATATTGTACTACTACTTCAGCACCGTAACTAGACAGTTTCACATTCATGAACATTGGTGTATATTTCAGAATATATTTCTCCTGTATCTGGATGGGATTGCCTGATATCGCCAGCGGAGTCCTTCGCGATAGATACCTTTATCTCCATTTTATTCTGAAGACTTACTGGTTTTGTTGATTTATATTTTTTTTTACTAAGAATTTGTATAATGATATTGAAACATGATAACATTTTCGTACCGTCAAATCAACCTTAAAACCCAGCAGTGTGTGTGTGTGTGTGTGTGTGTGTGTGTGTGTGTGTGTGTGTGTGTGTGTGCTACTTCCAAATTTCCACGTATTACCCCGTCTCTCAACCTTGTATACATGTATCATGTCATTACTCCTTTGTGTACACACACACACACACACACACACACACACACACACACACACACACACACACACACATAACCCTAAGCCAGGTATGCATGTATCGACCATCCCCCAGGGGTTGGGTGTGAGCCGGATACCGCGCCTGGGGTTCGAGCCCCTGTGGGCCCGACCCTGGCCAGCGCCATGGTGACTCCTGGTCATTGTGTGAGGGAGGGAGGGAACCATTTGTGAGGCCTCGTATGTACGTAACACATTTTCTATCATAAAACTAAGAAATGTAAGTCATTTACCGTTTCATCTTGTGTGGGTCAATTCCTTGATTAACCTCCTGGTGTGACCTCTGGTGGTGGCCTGATGACGTCATCAGACTGGTCTGGAAATGTAAAGGTTGTGAGCAAGACACAACTCCATCATTATGATGATGAGGTTGTGAGCAAGACACAACTCCATCATTATGATGATGAGGTTGTGAGCAAGACACAACTCCATCATTATCATGATGAGGTTGTGAGCAAGACACAACTCCATCATTATAATGATGAGGTTGTGAGCAAGACACAACTCCATCATTATCATAATGGTGAGGTTGTGAGCAAGACACAACTCCATCATTATGATGATGAGGTTGTGAGCAAGACACAACTCCATCATTATCATAATGGTGAGGTTGTGATTTCTGGTGACCGTGTTTTGTAGGGTCGTTGTGTAGGTACAGTGACTGACCTCCTCTCTCGTAAATATAAAGAGGTTGTTAAGTACCTTGTTATCCATAATGTCGAGGGTTGTTGTAATATTGGCCACCAGGTGATGGTGGGTTGGTCACCTTCACCAGTTGTCGTAATGTGCCACAGGTCAGCAGACATGATGGCGACTCCCTCCCAGGTCCTTCTCTGACGCGAGCTCCGCCAGCGTATTTCCCGCCGGGTTATTATCATATCAAGCTGTCACTATCATCACTATCATCACTATCATCATTATCATCATCATCATCATCATCATCATCACTGCTGGGGTGACTATGATCATCCAGGTATTGGAACCTGGTGTTATGTTACATGGCCGCTCACCTGGTCTGTTGTGGCAGCAGTAAACTTGTGCGTTATATATATATATATATATATATATATATATATATATATATATATATATATATATATATATATATATACTTTTTTGTCACCTATTCTCGCTGAGGAAATGCCACTCAAACTTGAAGGTGACGTAAGATATAGACTTATATAAAGTGCACAACCCACGCTACATTCATAGCCTTTTATAGATCGCTTAAACTCGGGAACGAAGAATTGTACGCAAAATGTATAACATTCACGTCTATCATATGATTCACAGTCGATACGGGCGTATGAGACCACCAAATAGCGTAGGTATGAGTGATGTTACAACGAATGAGCTATACACGTTCATTATGATGTACTCGTGAGAACTTTGAACAGGCCAGTTACCCAGGTTCATCTTACGAAGTTTGACAAGATCACTACACACGTAGCAACGTAGACGAAATGGTCGAGTAAGGATAGATTACATTTCTGGATTTACAGCATCTATGCAGAGTTTCTGAAGGTGTACCACACAGAGACAAGGACATTTTAAGATGAAGTGTCCATGAACAGTTACGTTAATATGTCTCACGTAGAAAGAAAAGGGTTTACGAAGACAATGTTGTGTTGCCGCACGGAAGGTGACTTTCATAAGATGCGCTGCCCACGCTGGGTGTGGGGAAGATGCGCAGCCCACGCTGGGTGTGGGGAAGATGCGCTGCCCACGCTGGGTGTGGGGAAGATGCGCAGCCCACGCTGGGTGTGGGGAAGATGCGCAGCCCACGCTGGGTGTGGGGAAGATGCGCAGCCCACGCTGGGTGTGGGGAAGATGCGCTGCCCACGCTGGGTGTGGGGAAGATGCGCAGCCCACGCTGGGTGTGGGGAAGATGCGCTGCCCACGCTGGGTGTGGGGAAGATGCGCAGCCCACGCTGGGTGTGGGGAAGATGCGCAGCCCACGCTGGGTGTGGGGAAGATGCGCTGCCCACGCTGGGTGTGGGGAAGATGCGCTGCCCACGCTGGGTGTGGGGAAGATGCGCAGCCCACGCTGGGTGTGGGGAAGATGCGCAGCCCACGCTGGGTGTGGGGAAGATGCGCTGCCCACGCTGGGTGTGGGGAAGATGCGCTGCCCACGCTGGGTGTGGGGAAGATGCATTGCCGACGTAGTCATGGCGGCCGTGTGGGCCCCTCAACACCCACACTAGTGGTCAGGTGTGTTATTACTGTCCTCCAGCATTTCCTCTCTGGTTCACCTTTGTTTTTGTGACCCCACTTTTCTCTGCAGTTAGACTCTCTCTCTCTCTCTCTCTCTCTCTCTCTCTCTCTCTCTCTCTCTCTCTCTCTCTCTCTCTCTGAGTCTTGGTGGTTTGTGAGCAAAGTTGGAATACATTGGGTCGAGCAGTGACACCTCGCTGTGATCCCCTCCAGCAACTCTCTCTGTGGAATGTTACGCTTGAGAGGAGACATTTATATTGTAATCAGTAGTTACTCTTCGTTAGATTATGATATTCCATATTGACTCTTATGCTACAGTTTCCTTTGATCGAATATGAGATGTGTAGAATGTTAATGTTGGTTCAGAAGTCGTCCATGTCCACGAGCCAGTCAGCTTCGCCTCAGTAATATCTGGTCAGCTGTCGGGTATTTTCCATCCTTTTATCTATATAATAAACTTAGTTATTTCTCATTTTTAATGTGTCATTAAAGTTATCATTCTACAGAGGGGGAAAAATATATAATTTTCCCCTGTCATATTTACTTTAGATATTCGTTATTTAAAAGATGAAAAAAAAAAGTGGTTATAGACCAGGAAACTGTGAAATTAAACGACCAAATTGATCGATGGTTCTTGTAGAATTGGAATGTAGGCAGTCGTGGTGAAGGGTGAAGCCCTTATTTGGCAACGGTGAGCGCCAGCCTCTCCCTACCCCCTCACAGCCAGTGTTGCCACCACGGTATCCTGGCGGCCGACCTTACCCTACCATAGGCCTCCACTCCACACCACACATGGTGCCAACACCGACCTTCATATCCCTCTCTAACACTCTAAATACATTTCAGTGTTGTACGAATGATGTTTCAGGTCTAAACAATATGGGAAATGTCCGTAAATCTGTTAATTCGTCTGACTTTCGTTCATAGGGCATGAAGAATGGTCCAGAAGACAGATTATCACGTGACCTTCACCGTCTGTATCGGCTTTCCTTGATGTTCTGACTCAAGTTGTGATTTGTATGATACACAACAACCTTTCACAAGTACAACTCTGTTAGAAACGTACATCTGTTATGCAAGTTAACTCTCGTAAATATGGGCCTTGAACAGCCATCTCACTAGGCCCAAAGAAAGGGTTTGAATATTGACCTTTCGTTGGGTACGACCCGCGCCAGCCTGGGCTGCGTCTGGCTCACTGATGAGGTTGGGTAATGTGGCAATAATGGTGGCTGACACGACATGATCCAGTGGTCTGTGTATGGCAGCCGACAGCATGGTTGTGGTGGTCTGGGATTGGTTCATTGCCATCCTGAAGTCATGAAGTAGGTCAATTAGTGTAGTTCTTGATCGTTAACTGTAGAAATGTTATGTAGGAGGACTTTACTGGTTTATGTAGGGAATTATCTCGTATGATGTGGCCATTTAAAGATGATTCGGGTTTGAATATTAATTTCTTTTTAAGATTTCTTGATGGTTTGATTTATATGAATATTGGGGTCGTCAGATTTAACCTTCACCTGAATGAGTCAGCGAACAAAAGCAAGTGAGGTTGTGACCTGGGTCAGGTGAGGTTGTGACCTGGGTCAGGTGAGGCTGTGACCTGGGTCAGGTGAGGCTGTGACCTGGGTCAGGTGAGGTTGTGACCTGGGTCAGGTGAGGTTGTGACCTGGGTCAGGTGAGGTTGTGACCTGTGTCAGGTGAGGTTGTGACCTGGGTCAGGTAAGGTTGTGACCTGGGTCAGGTGAGGTTGTGATCTGGGTCAGGAGAGGTTGTGACCTGTGTCAGGAGAGGTTGTGACCTGTGTCAGGAGAGGTTGTGACCTGTGTCAGGTGAGGTTGTGACCTGGGTCAGGTGAGGTTGTGACCTGGGTCAGGTGAGGTTGTGACCTGAGTCAGGTGAGGCTGTGCCTGGGTCAGGTGAGACTGTGACCTGGGTCAGGTGAGGCTGTGACCTGGGTCAGGTGAGGCTGTGACCTGGGTCAGGTGAGGCTGTGACCTGGGTCAGGTGAGGTTGTGCTAGATTGCAGGTTTTGACCTGGTGGAATGACTTCTCATCCCTGACCCACACGTGAGTGAGCACATGAGGGTCAGGTCACGTGAAGCTGTACTTCAGTGATGATAATAAGTGAAGCTTCAGGTCAGAGCCCAGCATGACCTCATCTACGTGGTCTCCGGCACCAGTTCATCCAGTCATCCTGACCACAGTTCCTTCCCAGTCTGACCAGTTCCATAGTCCTACTGTCTGCCAGTCTACGTGGCGTGTGTGTAATAATATTCCAGTCACCTCGTAGGCTTACTAACTTCATTAAACATCTATGTTTGTATTCTAATCATTCTTCATATATATATATATATATATATATATATATATATATATATATATATATATATATATATATATATATATATATATATATGATTACGCTTATAATGACCCTTATATCTTTGTTAAAGTTCCGATATACGACTTAAGTTAGCTTGATGAAAAGGATAAGACAGTATTTCCCGCAATACGATAGATTTTCTATATTTATATCTTCCAGTAAAAGTGAAGTTGTTAATGATATTTTAGGTGATATAGCTAAGGGTTGTTTGTCATTCATCTTTATAGAAGTGTCTGGCAACTACGAGTGGTGAAAAGTGCCAGATGTTGCCAGCATGACAGGAACACACTGTGAGGTCACAAAAGAAAAGTAATACTTTTAGTATTCATTATGAAAGATCAAGTTTGCTATCAACTTGTGGTGATTCAGTTTGTGAGAGTGTACCGTTTACTTCCTGATCGTCAACCTTGGTATGATAATACGGGAATAATTACCTTTAATTAAGTTGATTTTTGGTTATCCTTGTGCGGATGGCGGGCCGAACTGTAAACAAACCCCAACTGCCATTTTA
The DNA here is from genome assembly GCF_036320965.1 of Panulirus ornatus. Lineage (NCBI taxonomy): Eukaryota > Metazoa > Arthropoda > Malacostraca > Decapoda > Palinuridae > Panulirus > Panulirus ornatus. The sequence goes on from NC_092278.1 coordinate 23,418,360, forward strand.
CGAACTGCTTCGACTTGCGCAATGGCCGTGAAACATGCACGTACACACACACCGACACTCTCGCTCCTTTTACGGGTAATTCCACCTGCTGGATCAGGTTGAAGGGAGGAAATTGGCCAGAAACAAACCCTGTGTGACCTGCAACTGTGATGGCTGAGTAGGACGCCCAGACTGAATAGAAATGGAAGTTCTGTCCTCCGTTAACCCAACTTGGCGGCTCGTACCTTACGCACAGCCGGGGTCTGGGGCGACGCGCCGACCCTCAACACGTCCTTCTGGGTCCGTCAAGACGTACGTCAAACGCATGATGCTCTGTACGTCGTACGGTGACGTCATGGTACGTGTGCTCGGGAAGCGGGCGACCCAAGTTACGTTTTCTTTCGATGTGGTGTGAGTGTTGAGGAACATCAATTAATCTCAAGATGTGTCACTGTGTCTATCTATACTTTAATTCCTTCTGAGAATACTAGGCTGTAAGGGAAAACCACCTTTGTGTTTTCTTAATTAAGGGTTGGGTAGTGAGGCGTCGGGGAGAAGATAGTGATATAAGTTGACGCCAGCGGCGGGTATACGTAAGATTGAGTATATGAAAAGCATTGCGATGATATACGCCACACATCCAGTGACCTGTTGCCGTAATGGAAGACTGGTTTAGGTAGAGAGAATGTCTTGACCTGCACGACCCTTGGGGGTATGATAACCTCGCTCACGACCTTACCGTTAAAGGTCAGGTCAAAGGTGAAGCCATCATACCCTTAGGTCGTGTACTGTTAGTCAGTCGTGTGCTGACAGACAAGATGCACAAATTAAGGGAGAAACATCCTAGTTTCCCACCTGTCTAGTGAGGAGACAGCACGGGGTGGTGGGGGGTAGACAGAGACACACAGACAGACAGACGCAAACAGACAGACAGACAGACAGCTGGTGAAAGTGACCTTTTAAAGACGGTGCGTAGCGTGTGTGTGTGTGTGTGTGTGTGTGTGTGTGTGTGTGTGTGTGTCCCGTAACATCAGTCTGCCATTGAGTTATCATCACCTTTCACTCTTATCGTATCATCTCCTGCTCCTCCTCCATCATTATCAGTCGTTCCCCACTACCTTCCCACGCCAACCCACACTACACCTCTCTCTCTCTCTCTCTCTCTCTCTCTCTCTCTCTCTCTCTCTCTCTCTCTCTCTCTCTCTCTCTCTCTCTCTCTCTCCCTGACCGTGTGTCCCAAGTCTTACTTTTACAGTAATATTGTGGCGACGATGGTGCTGGTGCCAGCGTTTGGGTGTCCGTTGCCAGGGCTCAGGACGTGGTGTGGCTGTCGTGGTTTGTGTCCGTTGCCGTGGTTGGGTACTTGGTGTGGGCGGGGGATGCCGTGGTTGGGTACGTGGTGTGGGCGGGGGGGTGTCGTGTTTGGGTACGTGGTGTGGGCGGGGGTGTGTCGTGGTTGGGTACGTGGTGTGGCCGGGTGCCGTGGTTGGGTACGTGGTGTGGCCGGGGGATGTCGTGGTTGGGTACGTGGTGTGGGCGGGGGTGACGTGGTTGGGTACATGGTGTGGGCGGGGGGTGTCGTGGTTGGGTACGTGGTGTGGGCGGGGGTGTCGTGGTTGGGTACGTGGTGTGGGCGGGGGTGTGTCGTGGTTGGGTACGTGGTGTGGGCGGGGGTGTGTCGTGGTTGGGTACGTGGTGTGGGCGGGGGGTGTCGTGGTTGGGTACGTGGTGTGGGCGGGGTGTGTCGTGGTTGGGTACGTGGTGTGGCCGGGGGATGCCGTGGTTGGGTACGTGGTGTGGCCGGGGGATGTCGTGGTTGGGTACGTGGTGTGGGCGGGGGTGACGTGGTTGGGTACATGGTGTGGGCGGGGGGTGTCGTGGTTGGGTACGTGGTGTGGGCGGGGGGTGTCGTGGTTGGGTACGTGGTGTGGGCGGGGGTGTGTCGTGGTTGGGTACGTGGTGTGGGCGGGGGGGTGTCGTGGTTGGGTACGTGGTGTGGGCGGGGGGTGTCGTGGTTGGGTACGTGGTGTGGGCGGGGGGGTGTCGTGGTTGGGTACGTGGTGTGGGCGGGGGTGTGTCGTGGTTGGGTACGTGGTGTGGGCGGGGGTGTGTCGTGGTTGGGTACTTGGTGTGGGCGGGGGATGCCGTGGTTGGGTACATGGTGTGGGCGGGGGTGTCGTGGTTGGGTACGTGGTGTGGGCGGGGGTGTGTCGTGGTTGGGTACGTGGTGTGGGCGGGGGTGTGTCGTGGTTGGGTACGTGGTGTGGGCGGGGGGTGTCGTGGTTGGGTACGTGGTGTGGGCGGGGGTGACGTGGTTGGGTACGTGGTGTGGGCGGGGGTGCCGTGGTTGGGTACGTGGTGTGGGCGGGTGTGACGTGGTTGGGTACGTGGTGTGGGCGGGGGTGACGTGGTTGGGTACGTGGTGTGGGCGGGGGTGACGTGGTTGGGTACGTGGTGTGGGCGGGGGTAGTGGGTCCCCCACACCACCCACTTGGGGGAGGGGCCCACCAGGGTTGCTGGAGCAAGATAATGCTGTGCCGCAGCGGCGAATTAAAGCGACAGTCGCATGTTAGGACTGGTGGATCACGATCTTAAAAGCGTTTTGGATAACGGAACGAAATCGTGTGGAGGATAATGCTTTACCACAGAGTTGTATTAGGATGAGAGTCTCGTGTTGTAATTGAGAGAGGTCGACCTTACCGAAGCTTATTTCACTGGATGATAGTGCAAGTTAATGCCTTGTTTTAGGGGCATATTAGGTCGAGAATCTTATGTTGATGCTATGAAAACTTGATCTTACGGGGCTCTTGTTCCATGGGATGATGTCGGGGTAAGAAGTTGCCCAACCTCACCGATGTATTAGGACGATAGTCTCATTTAGAGATAATGAGAGCTCGACCTTATGGTGGCTCGCTCCTCGAGGTGGCATTTGGGGCAAGATGATGTCTTACTCCAGTCGTGTATTTCGGCGAGAGTCTTATATTAGGACTGGGAGATGTCGACCTTATGGTGGTTGTAGGCTTGGCGGACTGGTCGAGGTTTGGGTATATGGCTGGTGAATGGGTTTTCCTCCCCATCTACAGATGTCCCATCATGTCTCCCCATCATGTCTCCCCATCATGTCTCCCCATCATGTCTCCCCATCATGTCTCCCCATCGTGTCTCCCCATCGTGTCTCCCCATCATGTCTCCCCATCGTGTCTCCCCATCATGTCTCCCCATCATGTCTCCCCATCATGTCGTCTCCCCATCATGTCTCCCCATCGTGTCTCCCCATCATGTCTCCCCATCGTGTCTCCCCATCGTGTCGTCTCCCCATCATGTCTCCCCATCATGTCTCCCCATCATGTCTCCCCATCATGTCGTCTCCCCATCGTGTCGTCTCCCCATCGTGTCGTCTCCCCATCATGTCTCCCCATCGTGTCGTCTCCCCATCGTGTCGTCTCCCCATCGTGTCTCCCCATCATGTCTCCCCATCATGTCTCCCCATCGTGTCGTCTCCCCATCATGTCTCCCCATCGTGTCGTCTCCCCATCGTGTTTCCCCATCGTGTCTCCCCATCATGTCTCCCCATCATGTCGTCTCCCCATCATGTCTCCCCATCATGTCTCCCCATCATGTCTCCCCATCGTGTCTCCCCATCGTGTCGTCTCCCCATCATGTCTCCCCATCGTGTCTCCCCATCGTGTCTCCCCATCATGTCTCCCCATCATGTCGTCTCCCCATCATGTCTCCCCATCATGTCTCCCCATCATGTCTCCCCATCGTGTCTCCCCATCGTGTCGTCTCCCCATCATGTCTCCCCATCATGTCTCCCCATCGTGTCTCCCCATCGTGTCTCCCCATCATGTCTCCCCATCATGTCGTCTCCCCATCATGTCTCCCCATCGTGTCTCCCCATCATGTCTCCCCATCGTGTCTCCCCATCGTGTCGTCTCCCCATCATGTCTCCCCATCGTGTCGTCTCCCCATCGTGTCTCCCCATCGTGTCTCCCCATCATGTCTCCCCATCATGTCTCCCCATCGTGTCTCCCCATCATGTCTCCCCATCATGTCTCCCCATCATGTCGTCTCCCCATCATGTCTCCCCATCGTGTCTCCCCATCATGTCTCCCCATCGTGTCTCCCCATCGTGTCGTCTCCCCATCATGTCTCCCCATCGTGTCTCCCCATCGTGTCTCCCCATCGTGTCTCCCCATCATGTCTCCCCATCGTGTCTCCCCATCATGTCTCCCCATCATGTCGTCTCCCCATCGTGTCTCCCCATCATGTCTCCCCATCATGTCTCCCCATCATGTCGTCTCCCCATCATGTCCCCCCATCATGTCTCCCCATCATGTCTCCCCATCGTGTCTCCCCATCGTGTCGTCTCCCCATCATGTCTCCCCATCATGTCTCCCCATCGTGTCTCCCCATCGTGTCTCCCCATCATGTCTCCCCATCATGTCGTCTCCCCATCATGTCTCCCCATCGTGTCTCCCCATCTTGTCTCCCCATCGTGTCTCCCCATCGTGTCGTCTCCCCATCATGTCTCCCCATCGTGTCGTCTCCCCATCGTGTCTCCCCATCGTGTCTCCCCATCATGTCTCCCCATCATGTCTCCCCATCATGTCGTCTCCCCATCATGTCTCCCCATCATGTCTCCCCATCGTGTCGTCTCCCCATCATGTCTCCCCATCGTGTCTCCCCATCATGTCTCCCCATCGTGTCTCCCCATCATGTCTCCCCAATGTCTCCCCATCATGTCTCCCCATCATGTCTCCCCATCATGTCGTCTCCCCATCATGTCTCCCCATCGTGTCTCCCCATCATGTCTCCCCATCGTGTCGTCTCCCCATCACCCCAGACTCCCCCTGTCGTGGCCCCAACACATGGAACATGACGTCAAACACGACCATTAAAGGAGGTACTTCTTACTCCATTTTCTTTATCATTATTGTTATTATTATTATTATTATTATTATTATTATTATTTGATGATTTTATTATCATTTAACGTTAATATTTGTTATTGTCTTTCTCTGGTAAGTTTGCAAGTATTGAAAAGTTATCAAGCAAGAAACATATTAGAACATGAGGTGGACCTAACCATAGATATAGCAGCATGATTACAATATTATACCACTAATATTGACCGATATAGTTAACAAAGTATAACAACGAGGCCATTGGAGTATTACCAGTATACTCTGAATATTATAGTTATGATGTTAGCATGAGTATAGTAACGTAACATTAGTAATAGTAACGTGAGTGCAGTAACAGTACCACAAGATGTAGTAACAGGTAACCTGACAGTGTAGTAAAAGTAGCATGACAAGGTGTAGTAACAGTAGCGTGACAGTGTAGTAACAGTAGCGTGACAATGTAATAACAGTAGCGTGACAAGGTGTAGTTCGGTAACGTGAGTGGGTGTAGTTCGGTAACGTGAGCGGGTGTAGTTCGGTAACGTGAGCGGGTGTAGTTCGGTAACGTGAGTGGGTGTAGTTCGGTAACGTGAGTGGGTGTAGTTCGGTAACATGAGTGGGTGTAGTTCGGTAACATGAGTGGGTGTAGTTCGGTAACATGAGTGGGTGTAGTTCGGTAACATGAGTGGGTGTAGTTCGGTAACATGAGTGGGTGTAGTTCGGTAACGTGAGTGGGTGTAGTTCGGTAACATGAGCGGGTGTAGTTCGGTAACGTGAGTGGGTGTAGTTCGGTAACGTGAGTGGGTGTAGTTCGGTAACGTGAGTGGGTGTAGTTCGGTAACGTGAGTGGGTGTAGTTCGGTAACGTGAGTGGGTGTAGTTCGGTAACGTGAGTGGGTGTAGTTCGGTAACGTGAGCGGGTGTAGTAAAAGTTGAGTTGCGACACGTGTGTAGGGAGGATGAGGAGGGGCGGTGTGGGACTGTTACTTCCGCAGTAATTGTGGGTGTGTGGTGAAGCCTCATCCTGGCTCTCGTCTGTCACCCCGGCAACACCGCCCTCCAGGACCCCCACTGCAAGACGTTCCCCCCTGCAACACCGCCCTCCAGGACCCCCCACTGCAAGACGTTCCCCCCTGCAACACCGCCCTGCAGGACCCCCACTGCAAGACGTTCACCCCCTGCAACACCGCCCTGCAGGACCCCCCCACTGCAAGACGTTCACCCCTCCTGCAAGACGTTCCCCCCCCTGTAACACCGCCCTGCAGGACCCCCCCACTGCAAGACGTTCCCCCCCCTGCCAAGTATCTCGTCATCTTACATGGCATCACACACACACACACACACACACACACACACAACCTCCCACTTGTGTAGTACCTCAACTGTGTATTTTCACGTCAGTGGCACCCTAGACTTAGTTAACCGTTATTTATTCATTTATTCATTTATAATAACTCCAGAATGACAGTTCGATTTAAATTGTTGACGAGTGGTGTGGGGCGTGGCTGGGGTCACCGTGGTGTTCAGGTTTACGACCAATTGTTGCTCACAGAAGGAGTTCGATCCTTCACCAGGAGGTGAGTGCTGCTGGTGGTGAAGGAGTTCGATCCTTCACCAGGAGGTGAGTGATGGTGGTGGTGAAGGAGTTCGATCCTTCACCAGGAGGTGAGTGCTGGTGGTGATGAAGGAGTTCGATCCTTCACCAGGAGGTGAGTGCTGCTGCTGGTGGCTGATGTTATCAGGACAACAATGATCATAATGTTAGCAGATATATAACGAACCTGAGCCTCCATCGCTCGCTGGCCAGGTAGTTGGGGTCGGGAGATGGAAGGCGACGTATGAGTGATGAAGATGGGTTACAGGCCAGTTTGTATCGCTGTAACGTATAGGGACGATTGTGCGATTCTGTAATTTTACTGTAGGATACACAAACTCACGGGAAAGATAGATAGATAAATGAATAAATGAATGAGTGAATGAATGGGGAAAGATAGATAGATAAATGAATGATTAAGTGAATGAATGAATGAATGAATAAGATTTCTAAGAACGTCTGTACCAGTGGTAACTGAAGCTTCCTCGAGGATGACGAAGAAGTTGTGAAATATTAAGAAAGTTTGGTAAACCCAAATTAAGAGTTCGGGCACCGCTTGCGCCGGGCTGGGGGGTGTCTTAAACTGCACGAGGGCGTTGGCTTGTCAACGTCATCAAGTAATTGGTAGTCAGTGTTAGGGTGACAGACGATTTGACAGTTACCTGGGGATGGGTGGAGCCCGCCCAACCACATGTAACAGTAGTGTCCTCACGTCACAACTCTGTCTCTCACACATACGGACGATCATGTAGACAGACTTCAGTATTTACCGTCAATTTGAACACATACTTTAATGACATCATAAAGTATACTGGCTATATGATATGACATACCATGAAGTATACTGCCTATATCATGACATACCATGAAGTATACTGCCTATATCATGACATACCATAAAGTATATTGCCTATATGTTCACATGACCTGACGTGACCCGTGAGGACCAGGTCATGCACCACGATCATCACACAAGAAGCGAAGCTTAAGTTTTCGTCGAGGCAAATGAGTCGATGAACACGAACGATTATTACGTTTCAAAAGCTTTAGTGTATTACTGTACCAGGTGGCCGGGTGGTAAGATGTCACTGCTCATGAATGATCTGTCATTATAAGATGTGGTATTTCTCCAGGGCAAGATATTCCAGCTCAGGTTTCCAGAATATTTCTAAAAACGTGTGAAATTTGGAGTTGCCAGAGGTCGCGAGGTGTCAAGTTCACCTTTGATAATTCCGTTACGTTTTGTTATCAACTGGATCACAATTCTCGTTTCCCACAATTCATGATTTTATATATTTTTTTTTAATCTTAGAGGTTTTAGATGTTTTAGTGATCGACAGGGGAACTTAAGCGGTTCCAACTTACAAATTGGAAATGTATGAATAATTGCGGTACGCGTTGCGTGCTGTACATCATTACGTTATGGAGAAAGTGAAGGTGGCGCCGTATGTGTAAACTCATTTATAGTGAAACTTACGGTCGTCCACTGTATGTAAATATGGTATGGTGAAATGGTCGACAAGTGGAGTGAACGCCAGAAGTGAAAGGCAGCGAACGAACGGCTTTCGCGACGCTTGTTTGTGACGAATGATGTCGCCAGCTCTCTTCCCCTTGTCTGTCTTTGTTTCTTGTTGGCCTGTCTTCTCAGGGCTAATTCACTGAAGCCAGAGTTTGTCTGGAGATTAACGAAGGATGATCATTTGTTGTATATAAACATCTTGGGGGAAGAGAAACTTGTGTTTATGTTTGCCTCGACTGTATGTAATTGAGATGTGTCTGCATTTATATAATTGTTATGTTGGATTACGTTAAATCGACCATGGCCTGGTATCTGTTCATATGCTGTTGATAACGAGATCTTTTAATGATGAAGGTGAAGTGAATGACAGACTTTATCTCACTCTGTGTGACCTCCTTAATCTTCGAGGAGACTCTTTAAGTGCAAAATAGAGCGGGGTGTAGGAAGTGCCCTGCGATATGCCTGGCAATAAGTACTGAAGATAATGATGAGTCTTGCGAGATGATAAGGCACAGGAGGATTACTGGAACGGTCTGGAGTCGTTCGTGTTTGTTATGAACGACGACACAAGAATGTGACGAGCGGAATTACCCGTAGCTGAGGATGTGATGGGATCGCCAGCTGCTGTGTCTTGACACTTACTGATGTTCACTGTCCTCTCTCTCTCTCTCTCTCTCTCTCTCTCTCTCTCTCTCTCTCTCTCTCTCTCTCTCTCTCTCTCTCTCTCTCTCTCTCTCTCTCTCCAAATGTACACACACACACGACGTGGCGACGCGTGTCTAGAGATATCAGTCCTCACTCCAGCCATAAAAAGACCCGAGCTTAACCAAAGGTTTATTGTGAGGTCAGGTCACCGCACGTTGTGAGGTCAGGTCAGGTCACCGTGCGTTGTGAGGTAAGGTCAGGTCACAGTACGTTGGGAGGTTAGGTCAGGTCACCGTACGTTGTGAGGTAAGGTCAGGTCACCGTACGTTGTGAGGTCAGGTCAGGTCACCGTACGTTGTGAGGTCAGGTCAGGTCACCGTGCGTTGTGAGGTAAGGTCAGGTCACCGCACGTTGTGAGGTCAGGTCAGGTCACCGTGCGTTGTGAGGTAAGGTCAGGTCACAGTACGTTGGGAGGTTAGGTCAGGTCACCGTACGTTGTGAGGTAAGGTCAGGTCACAGTATGTTGGGAGGTAAGGTTAGGTCACCGTACGTTGAGGTAAGGTTAGGTCACCGTACGTTGAGGTAAGGTCAGGTCACCGTACGTTGAGGTAAGGTTAGGTCACCGTACGTTGGGAGGAAAGGTCAGGTCACAGTACGTTGGGAGGTAAGGTCAGGTCACCGTACGTTGGGAGGTAAGGCCAAGTGTCCTTCTGTTCGTGTGGTCATCCAACCAGTCCCTTACCCTGGGACCAACACCTCACCCAACTCATCCATCACTAGGGCCTCAGTAATGACGGCTTCATCCATTATCTCTCCAAAGGTTCAAATTTAGTTAGGGTCGTCTCATTAAAAGAGGAAAGCTCTCTCTTGCCCCACAGTGGAACAGCATTAACAGAGGGAAGCTGTCTATCTCGGATCATGACAGCATGAACACGGAAATGCTGTCTGCCTCCCCCAGATCATGACAGCATTAATAGGCGGATGCTGTGTGCCTTCCCCCAGATCAGAACAGCATTAATAAGGGGATGCTGTGTGCCTTCCCCAGATCATGACAGCATTAATAGGGGGATGCTGTGTGCCTCCCCCCAGATCATGACAGCATTAATAGGGAGATGCTGTGTCCTTCCCCCAGATCAGAACAGCATTAATAGGGGGATGCTGTGTGCCTTCCCCCAGATCATGACAGCATTAATAGGGGGATGCTGTGTGCCTCCCCCATCATGACAGCATTAATGGGGGGATGCTGTGTGCCTCCCCCCAGATCATGACAGCATTAATAGGGGGATGCTGTGTGCCTTCCCCAGATCATGACAGCATTAATAGGGGGATGCTGTGTGCCTTCCCCCATCATGACAGCATTAATAGGGGGATGCTGTGTGCCTCCCCCAGATCATGACAGCATTAATAGGGGGATGCTGTGTGCCTTCCCCCAGATCATGACAGCATTAATAGGGGGATGCTGTGTGCCTCCCCATCATGACAGCATTAATAGGGGGATGCTGTGTGCCTTCCCCCAGATCATGACAGCATTAATAGGGGGATGCTGTGTGCCTCCCCCCATCATGACAGCATTAATAGGGGGATGCTGTGTGCCTTCCCCCAGATCATGACAGCATTAATAGGGGGATGCTGTGTGCCTTCCCCCAGATCAGAACAGGCAGTATTTTAAATTTTCATCCCAAGCCTATGTAAACAACGAGCACGGAAGACGCACCAGAAAGAACAGTTTGGGTCCGATTTCGTGCTTGTGTCAGCGAGGAATAAGTTTCGTTTTCGCGCACCATTTCCTGAGATGGTTACATCCTTATTTGGCCACCGGGCGTCCTTGGCCGGTGTGACTCGCTAGGAGGGAAGGCGCCTCAGTGGACGGTGTAATTTGTTTAATAAATCCAGTAAACGCGTAGCGTTGCTTTCGGGAAACTAAAAATCCTCAGTTTAATGATATGGATTTACGCAAGAGTAGGTCTGACGTGAAACAGATGATCTATCTATCGGTAGTAGACGCGCCATGATGAGGGTTCGGGGTCAGACGTGTAGACAGCAAGCCCGACCGGGCCCGGCAGCCATGTGTATGTGTGTGTGTGTGTGTGTGTGTGTGTGTGCCGGCAGAATATGATATTAGGCGACCGGCTGTGAGTGCCGCTATATATGGCCGGCTCTGATTCACGTACTGCCGGACACCAGGGCTGTGGTAAGGGTCAAACAGCACACGCGGAGGTGCTGTGCTGGGGCTGTGATACCCCCCTTTCCCTGATGCTGTTCTTCTGTTCATCATGCACTGTTCATGTTGTTATTCCTACAGTTATAGTGCTTCTATCCCTGCTGTTCATTGTGCTGTGTTATCATGCTATCTTGGCTTCCTGCTGCTGCTGCTGCTGTGGTCTTGCTGTGATGATCCACTTCTGGTTCACAAGAGGTACAATCACTGTGCTGTTCTGGTTCCTACAGATGGTTCTTGTGGGCCCGTAGCTGGTCTGTTGCTGTTCTTGTGCAGGTGGTCATGTTCTGGTGTAGGTGATTTACCGCATTCCCATGTTCTTTTAACGTTCACACGTCAGTTTTGCTGTTCTACGACTCTTATGCTGTTCTGCTGTGCCACAGGTCTGGGCCTCTGTTCATATGGGTGAATGGTGGTGGTTTCCCAAGGCTGTTATGTACCATAGGATCTTTGCAAATGTATTTATTATTGTCTTTGTGGCTTCTGTATAGAACAATGAATATGTTTCTTGACCAGATGGCTTGGTCGTCTGGGCTAAATGCTGACCTCGTGATGACTCAGGGGGCGCAGTGACCTTTGACCTAGTACTTCCAGTTATGATTCAACGGGGGAATGTCCTTTGACCTTAGTACTTGCCATTCGCTGTGGTGATCATTACGTTTGACATCAGTTCCACCAGTTGTTATAACTCGGGAGGAATGACCCCTGACCTGAGTTCTGGGTCAGGCGAGGGGGGGTTGACCTTGTATCCAGGTGGCAGGTAGAGCAGGAGGAGAAGCCTCCTCCCTCACCGTGACCTGTGGCCTCTCTCGACCTGTCAGGCGTCAGGTCAGTGACGACATGGTCCTTCCCCTGGTCTCACCCACCTCAGATAATCGACTCTATCATTGAAATTGAGGACAGTGTCAAACATGTTGGAAACACCCCCCCCCCTCCCCCCCTACACATGGTACAGCAGCTGGGGAATTGGTACACTAGAACATTACATTCGTTGAAGAAAATGGAATTCTAATGCAACTGCAGAAAACTGAAGAGTAGGCGAGTTAATTTTGCCTTGTGTTTTTATTATTTTCACTCGCTCTGCCATCATTGCCCGTCAGTCACTATATACTTTAACGATCACATTATTATTTTCACAGTTTGCATTGTGTAAGACGGCCACCCATTCAGTTATTATCATCTAATGTAAAATAAACAATAGTCAGTCTTATACTCCAGGTTCCAATACTTCAGCCATGTTGAGAGAGAAAAAAAATTAGTCTTCAGAAAAGGTCACTTGTTACGAGAAATTTTAGTACCGTCTTTAATATAATACAATATAAAGTCTAAATTCTTTTTTGTGCGTATTTGATCGACACATAAATGTGGTATTGCGTCCCTTTTTTTTGTGTTTGGTTTTCGTATGGCTGTTCTTGTTAATAGAAAAGCGGTCACTTGCCGAACTGCGCAAAAACTTGTGTTACTCCATTGTATATACCGTAAGAGGCCTCCCCGATCGTGTGGGAGGGGCAATAAGTAAGAGTTAAAAGTAAAGTGTGTGAAGGAGAGGCGATGGTGACGGAGCTGGTGTGACGCGTTTGCTGATGTGTGACACTGGTGGCGTGCGTCACTTGGCGCGCACACACACACACACACACACACCTGCTGGAGCGCGGGCGACGCTGCTACGGTGAACAGAAAACGCGGGAGATTCGCGAGTACAACAGATTTCTTCATCTTTGTTGGAATGGAGTTTGCTCTGGCGCTCGAGGTTTGGTCAAGGAGGGAGGGAGGTGGGGACGAATGACGAATTCGTCAAGATATAGACGAATACCTGCAAACCTGAGTGGTGTATGAGAATGCCTTGTATTATGAAGAAATTAACGCGTATTTGAGTAGTTCGTTGTACGTTGATATCCTTATCAAATTGACTACAACTTCTATAAAGCCGTAAGACTAGTGTAAGATCGGCGACCAGTTTTGAATGAACGAAATTTCAACTGTTTCATAACATCTGAAAGTGATTATGAACTAAGACTTCTTCGATGAACGAAGTGATGTTATATAACAATTCATTTCATGTTTATAACACGTATTGTAGGATTATAACACGTATTGTAGCATAATAACACGTATTGTAGGATTATAACACGTATTGTAGGATTATAACACGTATTGTAGGATTATAACACGTATTGTAGGATTATAACATGTATTGTAGGATTATAACACGTATTGTAGGATTATAACACGTATTGTAGGATTATAACACGTATTGTAGGATTATAACACGTATTGTAGGATTATAACACGTATTGTAGGATTATAACACGTATTGTAGGATTATAACACGTATTGTAGGATTATAACACGTATTGTAGGATTATAACATGTATTGTAGGATTATAACACGTATTGTAGGATTATAACACGTATTGTAGGATTATAACACGTATTGTAGGATTATAACACGTATTGTAGGATTATAACACGTATTGTAGGATTATAACACGTATTGTAGGATTATAACACGTATTGTAGGATTATAACACGTAGGATTATAACACGTATTGTAGGATTATAACACGTATTGTAGGATTATAACACGTATTGTAGGATTATAACACGTATTGTAGGATTATAACACGTAGGATTATAACACGTATTGTAGGATTATAACACGTATTGTAGGATTATAACACGTAGGATTATAACACGTATTGTAGGATTATAACACGTATTGTAGGATTATAACACGTATTGTAGGATTATAACACGTATTGTAGGATTATAACACGTATTGTAGGATTATAACACGTATTGTAGGATTATAACATGTATTGTAGGATTATAACACGTATTGTAGGATTATAACACGTATTGTAGGATTATAACACGTATTGTAGGATTATAACACGTATTGTAGGATTATAACACGTATTGTAGGATTATAACACGTATTGTAGGATTATAACACGTATTGTAGGATTATAACACGTATTGTAGGATTATAACACGTAGGATTATAACACGTATTGTAGGATTATAACACGTATTGTAGGATTATAACACGTATTGTAGGATTATAACACGTATTGTAGGATTATAACACGTAGGATTATAACACGTATTGTAGGATTATAACACGTATTGTAGGATTATAACACGTAGGATTATAACACGTATTGTAGGATTATAACACGTAGGATTATAACACGTATTGTAGGATTATAACACGTATTGTAGGATTATAACACGTAGGATTATAACACGTATTGTAGGATTATAACACGTAGGATTATAACACGTATTGTAGGATTATAACACGTATTGTAGGATTATAACACGTATTGTAGGATTATATCACGTATTGTAGGATTATAACACGTATTGTAGGTTTAAATATGATTCATCATTAATATGGTTTATTTTCTTCGGTACACGTCCCTGTATGTGTCAGTACATACGGATTTTCTCTACAGTCTCTTCGTATATCTTCTGTCTACTTCTGTATTGTCCTGTGTTTCATTAAATATATATTGATTATTATTGATATGTGATATACTATTATCCCATCTTCTATCAGTCATCTATCATCCCATTTTCTATCAGTCAGTCACCCGTTGTCTTCCATCATGTGTTTCTGTATACGTTGATACGTCCAGGTATTTTCTGTGAATAAATCTATTTTTTTCTTTCTTATTTTTTCACAAGGTTATCTATCGATCTACTTCCTGTTGGTTCTTGGTGTAGGTTGGCCATCACGCCTCACTCATGTCAATGGCGCTGGTGAAAGTTGCGAACTTCTATTTTGTGTATTGCGTTTCCGGTGGAGTTACGTCTTTAATTGTACAATAATATCATTGACGACCGTCTTTTGTGGGGTTAGGGTCAAGAACGTGGCAATCAACGTCTTCAGGGACAGAACTAGAGGGATTTTCTAGATGGATAATTTAATGTGTACTTACCGTTAAGGTGGAACTTAATATGATAGATGTACTCTTTAATCTTAACGTGTAATGATGGTAGAGTGTGTGTGTGTGTGTGTGTGTGTGTGTGTGTGTGTGTGTGTGTGTGTGATGACTGTTTATATTTATTTGTGTGTTCCTGGGAGAGTCGAACCCTGGTGTTGTCTTGTCTCCATCATCTTGTAGACCTGTGCCATGTCTTTACTCCATGTGTGTATACGTATACATACACATACATGCGAGGCAGCCTAAGCCAGGTGCCTCTGTATGTTTGTGTATATATGAATGTTTTTCATTTGACGGATGAACCAAATATTTGTATATTTGTGTAACTAGATGTTATTATTGTATAGTAGGCTAACAGATAGTGAGTATATGAGTAACGATTGTTTACTGGATTATCTAACTACCTTAATTATGTTCTGAAGATTAAAGATACACATTAATTGAATGGTTTTCCTCATGTTTTCATGTTTTAGTTCGGTTCGCTTAGTTCTAAAGAACGATAGATTTGCTAGGTATTGTGTATGACGTCAGTGTGGGTTGAGGAAGTGGTTAACAGTGAAAGGCTAAACCCAACATCTCCAGCTTGAGGCACAACATGCTATGACGTCACGTCCCTTGTGCAGTATGTCAGTAGACCAGGATGGTTTGGTGGACGAACCATGGTTGTTCAGGGGTTAACGATCATATATATATATATATATACACCTGAATATTTTGATGGTTCCTTATCTACACCAGAGATGATGTTTCTCTCTCTCTCTCTCTCTCTCTCTCTCTCTCTCTCTCTCTCTCTCTCTCTCTCTCTCTGGATATTGAAGACTTTATGCATAATATTCGACCTGGTGAATACTCTCTGCTCGTAATGATCTTTTGTGTTTTTTTTTAATATTGCTTACTGTTTGTTGACTGTTTACCTCATGTCGTTTTTTTTTTTATTCTCGTTGTTGTTGACTGTTTACCTCATGTCGTTTTTTTTTATTCTCTTGTTGTTGTTGTTGACTGTTTACACATTGGTTGTTCAGGTTCGTGTGGTGAGGTAGGTCGTCGCTGTTGTACCCACCGCTGCCAGTGTCTGGCCTCCGACAAAAAACTTTCACCTTCGCATCACATGCAAATGTTTCCGGTAATTCTCGTGTCACTATAATTACTTAGGTAAAACTAGATACGAACATGTAATGACCCAGGGTAGATCCATTTCAATTTTCCATTATTCACTTTGAATGAAAGACATCTCTAATCATATTAAGCACTGAACACTTTTCTCATTCATGGATTGAATATTGTATGAGCTGATGGAAAGATTTCTCTCTCAGTTGTCGCTTATCTGAGCATAATGATTGGGTGTTATGTTCTCCAATAGGGAAAGAACACGTCATTTGTGTCTCAGCCAATCGGGAGAGAGAGAGAGCGTGACGCGTTCAGCCAATGACGAGCTAGGATTTAATGGCTGGTTAAATTGGTTGTTTAACCATTGTTTCTCCTTGCAGGTGTGTGTTTGTGTGTGTGTGTATGTGTGTTTGGGCCACCTGACAACCCACGTGAAGGATTCCATCAATAGGTAAGTCATATTCATCTTCCTTTTGCGTTAAATTTTACATTTTCTCATCTCTTCTTGGTCCTGTTCATTTTCATCATCGACCTGTTCATGTGTCACTTTCACCTATTCTCCCTGAACATGACTTGTTTCACTCCCCTCAGTCATTTCCCCTCCTCCTCCTCAGGTAAACTACTCATTACCTCATTCACTTTAAACATTTCAGTTCACTTGACCTCATTCATATTCATCAACTCTGATTTCATCTTCAGTTCTAACCTCGTTCACTTTCACCAGCGCCATCAGACGGATCCACGGGTGAAAAAAAAATAGTGAAGGTGAGTTTGCGACCATGACCACACCTTCCTGATAATCCCGCAGCATTTTGTGTTGATGATTGGGGTGAGAGAGAGAGAGAGAGAGAGAGAGAGAGAGAGAGAGAGAGAGAGAGAGAGAGAGAGAGAGAGAGAGAGAGAGTTTGACAACACCCAGCACTCTGCCTGCATGTCTCTGAAACATGTTTCCTGTTTCACCGACTCTGAAACGTGTTTTCTGTTTATTCTGGTTCTGAAACGTTTTCTGTGTTCATGGCGGAAACGTTTCCTGCTTCACCAACTCTGAAACGTTTCCGTTTTTTCCACTGAAACATGCGTATCATTTATAACTCTATTTGTAGCAGAATTAGAAAGCTAATCTTCTTCAGTTGATATAGTACACATATACATCAAAGTTATAATCTACGGTCAAAAAATGAATTTATAGAGTAATTATATATATATATATATATATATATATATATATATATATATATATATATATATATATATATATATATATATATACAGAATAGGTAATGAAAATTATGCAAAAAGATAGTAAGTAAATATACTGAAGATGATAACTGAGACATAACTTGAGATATTAATGAAAAGATTAATATGCAACACATGAAGGGAACATAACAAACACATGAAGGGAACATAAACGCATGAAGGGAACATAAACGCATGAAGGGAACATAAACGCATGAAGGGAACATAAACGCATGAAGGGAACATAAACGCATGAAGGGAACATAACAAACAATTTGTAGTTGATTGATCTTTTCCAAGATGAAGAGACCCAAAATTATTGTCTGTTTTCTCTTTATTGCCTTTGACCTCTGTTGACCCCGGGTGAGGTGGCAGTTGCCCTGGTGGGTTCCGTGTAGGTAACGAGGTGACTTTTAAGTCGACTTGGTGACCTTTCAAGGTGTAATGTGTCCAATGACTTTTCATGTAATTGTCATTAACTACGTCGTTTTCTTTGCTTCCTGGAGTAAGGAATGGGGGGTCTGTGAGGCCACCCCCATGCATGGGGTGTGGGCGGTGGGGGGCCAAGCATCACCGTGACGTCACAGTCCTCAGATAACCTGTGGTTGACTCATTTCCATCACCTTTCTCAAAACACAAGTACGACAGTCGCCATCTTCGATTCCCAGACACAAGGACCTCCTATGCGAGGCTTCGAGCAATCCTGCCAGGTGGTCAACACAGGTCAAGACACATCCTCAGGACCATCAGTTATATATATATATATATATATATATATATATATATGTAGGTCAAGACCCCCTCGAGGTACTGTGGCCATATATTCTCCAGCAACATTTTCACCTGGTATTCCAGAACTGCTGGAGGGGGATCCGTGTTGTCTCTCAGTGGGGAAACACTTGAACTCGTCTGTCATTTCCTCACACGTATTCCAATCCTCCTCCTCCTCCTCCTCCTCCTCCTCCTCCTCTCCTCCTCCTCCTCCTCCTCCTCTTCCTCCTCCTCCTCCTCCTCCTGCTCCTCCTCCTCTTCCTCCTCGTACAGTTCACCGTGGTGAAGGTATGGGAGCAGTGATGGAGGAAGCACCTCTGGCCTCGTGCACAACACGTGTGTTTCCAAAGCTTCTCTGTTGCTCCATCCTTAACTGGGTGTACGCGTTCCTCTGTCTCTCCTTCACCATCCCTCTCACGAGGTCAGCCAAAGGTGCCCGTGTTCCTGGTCCTTCGTTGGTCGAATTAACAGCAGAGAGAGAGAGAGAGAGAGAGAGAGAGAGAGAGAGAGAGAGAGAGAGAGAGAGAGAGAGATTCACTTACAAAATCCTTGACATAGATTTCGAGACAATTGAGAGAGTTAACCTGTAGGAAATGCACTATATTATCCTTACCGTATGATTGTTGATGAAAAGTATACATACAGTTTGGAATGTATCATGCGTGCTGAGAGGGGGTGTCTTGTATCATGCGTGCTGGGTGGGGGGGGTCATGTATCATGCGTACTGGGGGGGGTCTTGTATCATGCGTGGGGGGGGTCTTGTATCATGCGTGGGGGGTCTTGTATCATGCGTGGGGGGGTCTTGTATCATGCGTGGGGGGGTCTTGTATCATGCGTGGGGGGGTCTTGTATCATGCGTGGGGGGGTCTTGTATCATGCGTGGGGGGGGTCTTGTATCATGCGTGGGGGGGTCTTGTATCATGCGTGGGGGGTCTTGTATCATGCGTGGGGGGGGTCTTGTATCATGCGTTGGGGGGGGGTCTTGTATCATGCGTGGGGGGGGGGGTCTTGTATCATACGTGCTGGTGGATCTTAATCAACAAAAGTCGTAAACTGTTTTTAAAGATGTTGTTTCCCCGTTTTCATTCGTTAACGTATTACGTGTGTTCGTAGCCAGGGTCACATGATAATAGTTTGATCGTTCTTATGTGTCTTCCCTCCTTTATGTTGACCTTAATATAAGTCTTAGTTGTCTCTTCATGTTTTTGTGTGTTTTTTCATTTCCGTAATTTACTCTAATAATTCTTATACCATTTGTTATATATCTTATTTATATTATTCTTGAGATTCAGTCATTCATGACCTGTGTATTTTCTTTGATTATTTTTTTTACCAGGTGTAATTATGTCATTATTGATAATCATTAATTATATTATTTTGGTTTGGAATTTTTATTCTCATTTTCGAACGTGATTGTTGTCATTAACATTCCGTCTCTTAGGTTAATTGAGTCATTAGTGTCACCGTTGACTGTTGTGTCGTCCGTTGAAAAACGGCGCTGCGGACAGCCCTGTTCAGAGAGAGAGAGAGAGAGAGAGAGAGAGAGAGAGAGAGAGAGAGAGAGAGAGAGGTTGAATAGGGTCGTAACCTCTCTTTTATTTGTGTTCTATATTATCATCATCTCGCTAGGTGTGGGGTGAGGTCAGGCGAGGTCAGGTCCCGCGTCGCCATTTCCCACACTTGTGTCGTGTGCGCCACTTGTCTTCTCGCCTGTGTGATCGTGGCTGGTCATTATCAACTCCTACATCACAACATCACCTCACTCTACCTACAACCCCCCCCCCCCCTGTGTGTGTGTGTGTGTGTGTGTGTGTGTGTAACATGGGTGGTTTCCGCGTCATTATGACGTAAGGTCGTGACCTCCTCCCACCCCCCGTGGTATGTAAGGTCAGAGCTGATCATCAGCTGCTCATCAAAGCCTTAATCATCATCATCATCATCATCCTATCATCATCATCCTATCATCATCATCATCATCATCAGGTGGTTTCTTCCCTGTGCCATCATCCCTGTTGTTGTTGTTGTTGTTGTTGTTGTCTTCCTCTTCGTCCCTGAGGCATGTGCCTCGTCTTCCCTGCAGTGTTGCCAACGTATGTTTACCAGTGGTGCCTGGGAGGGGGGGGGGGAGCATCGTGTGTCGGCAGTGTTGCCATCCGTACGGCCAGTAGCGTCTTCCTGTGTGGAGGGGGAGGGTGGGGGGGGGGGGGTGTGTGTGTTGTGGCAGTCTTGTTGTGGAACTCATCATGTGAGGCTCCTGTATACTGGTCACTACTCTCTCTCTCTCTCTCTCTCTCTCTCTCTCTCTCTCTCTCTCTCTCTCTCTCTCTCTCTGACGTTTCTCCTGTGGACGATCCCAGCAGTTCATTCCACCACGTCACACAGCCTGTACCCACGTGCCTGCCAGGTCCTGCATCATGACCAGGTACACGCCCACCCTCCCACACTCCTTAACACAGGTCCCTCCCACCTGGCTCCTGCCCTCGCCAGTGTTTGACGACCAGCAAGTGTCTCCCCGCTGGTGGAAACATGCCATGGTTTACCCCAGGATGGCAGACTCCCTTCTCTTATACTTGGTTGTCGTTCTTCATTAGTTTCAAAACTCTGTCTCATCATTAGTCTCAGCTTCAACAGCAAGCAGTTCAGGTCACCAGCGTGGCGCCAGCAAGGCGGGCGAGGCCCTCCGGTGACATTCTACCATATCTGGATTATGATATTTCTCTCTGGGGGAGTGTGGGTGTCTCTCTGCTGGACTGTGGGTGTCTCTCTGCAGGACTGTGGGTGTCTCTCTGCAGGACTGTGGGTGTCTCTCTGCAGGACTGTGGGTGTCTCTCTGCTGGACTGTGGGTGTCTCTCTGCTGGACTGTGGGTTTCTCTCTGGAGGAGTGTGGGTGTGTGTGTGTGTCGTGGACTCTTGACACTTCACAATATGATGATAGTGTCTGGGGCACCAGGGTTCTCGTCTACACACTTCCTCTCCCAGGCTTTCCCACTTTGCGTCCTCAAATCTATTTCCAATTTCCTTTCTCGTGCGTCCACCGCTGATATGGTCGACCCCCAGCCCTTAGCATGAGTGACAGACTTCTCCAAGTTTTCATCCGTCCCCTCCCACTCTTCTCACTGGTCTTCGCCCGTCCAGTGACCCTGTCCACTCCTGTGGCGATGACTCACACCCTCATTACTCCACTTCCCCTTTAAATACCAACTTTCTTCTCTCATTTTCTCTCCCGTCTTACTCCAGCCACGTCTTACAATCCTGAAGGTTCCCTTCTTCACCAACATGACTTTCATTATTCTTGACATTATCTAAACTATTTCATATATATATATATATATATATATATATATATATATATATATATATATATATATATATATATATATATGTATATATATAAACCCATTGCGTCTCAACTATCATAAAGTTTGGATGACGAAATCGTATTCGAAATAGGATTTTTAACATACAACACAGATATTCTTGTCATAATGTATCGGCCAATCTGCTATGCTTTACCCCTACAGTAGGTGGAATGTTTACCATCATGTCTTAGATAATCGCACCATCTCACAAGGTAGAGGTTTGTGTGGGCGTGGAGGTTTGTGTGGGCGTGGAGGTTTGTGTGGGCGTAGAGGTTTGTGTGGGCGTGGAGGTTTGTGTGGGCGTGGAGGTTTGTGTGGGCGTGGGAATGATAAAGCGCCAGATATGGCAACGCCAGGGGTTGGGATGACAGTACTCAGTCATTAATGTTATTGACTGGCCAAGTGTGGCATAACGTAAGGTTTAAAAAGACTTATATATTAAAAGAAATGTAGCAGTTATATCAGAAGCCCCTTATGGCAATGCCGATGGGGTTGCCATGTGGGGATATTAATGATCAGTATGTCCAGTGGTCGGTCTTATTAAACTACAATTATCTGATTGCTTATCGGAGACATGCTAGCCATTGAGCCTCACATGCCTTTGTTGTGCTTCTCCCGCGTCATGATGGAGGTGACTCGTTTGGCTGGAGCATTAGATATGACTTGAGATGATTATACAAACTGACTAGTAAATAGATTTCCGTGACTTTCAAAACGATCTTGAATTACATACGAGTTACATATTAAGATAGGAACTTGTTTTGGTGATTTATATCATTTTAGGGATACGTAAAAGAGAAACAATAATGATATTTATTTTTATATTACTGGTATGATAATGATGATAATGAGTTCGAGAAAGTGGGGTTAATGAGCTAATAGGTAAGGAGAGATTCCTTCAAATTTAGGTTGCGTCTGGGTTTAATAAACCTGTAGATCACACGAGGCAGTTATTAAAACCCGGGCCAGAGTGGCGCCGCAGTAATTATAACTTGACCATTATCGAGTTAAAACACCAGTTTGGTACAGGTTGTTACCATCATCGGTGGTGTTGTGGTATGTAGGACATGGTAGGACCAGGAGAGCACTGTGAGGGGGTTGGGTCGTGTTGTATGTATGGTGGGAGGTCGCGTCTCAAATTGCACCGCGGGAGAATCAAGTCATCACTGACTTCAGGGGTTACCTGTCGCTCTCTGGGGGTCCGGGGGGGGGGAGGAGGACCGGTCCGTGTTATGCGGGGTTGGGGGGGTGGCGGGGGGGGGGACTCTGGGTACTGTACCGTTATGGTATGGATGAAGGTGGCGGCTGGTTCACAAGGGGACAACCTTGCTTGTCGTCGACGCAATGAAAACGGAAAATGCGACAGTCGTGGTTTACTTGAGGTTCACGTCCATAGATGGCGTTGTGGTCTCTTGCGATGCTGTGATGTGTTGTTTGCTGTATGATTACGGTGTGTTTGTGGTAGAGAGAGAGAGAGAGAGAGAGAGAGAGAGAGAGAGAGAGAGAGAGAGAGAGAATAATAAGAACAAGAGAAAATATATTCTTGATTAGACCCGAGTACAGAACACGTACGTTGTTAACACAAGTGTGTTGTGATGTAGATGTTGTAGCGAGTTCTGGGGTCCAGGTTTTTTATAGTAAAGCACAAGTCACTGTTGAAGGTGTTCATTTACTACATTTCATGTCTGGCGAAGGTCGGCAATCATGGTATTATGATCTTGGAGTTTCCACTCTTGTTATTTTTCATTAGAATTTCACGTTGACGATTTTTGAGGTGATGTAATGTGTTTTTCTGTTGAGACTTGCAACATTTTCTGTTGAGAATTGCAACATTTATGGTATAGTGTGATTTTTTTTCACATTATTTTGTTAGATTACATTATTTTGTTTATAGTTTGATGTACGTGTTAGTTTGTTTGTTTGTCATGTTTACTGCAGACGTGTTGGCAATCCTGGCTTCACCTTGGCTATGGTTATCTGTAACATTTCCAGGATGAACACCGACAATTATTACACTTCCAGGATGGACCACGGTAATGTTAACTTCCAGGGTTGACCTTGTTACCATACCACTGGTAACATTTCCAGGATGGACTGACTACACTGATATGAACTTCCAGGATGGACGTTGTAACCATTACAATCCCAGGATGGAGTACATGACCAAGATGAACTAGTGTACTAAAACACGTCCAGGATGAACTAAGCTCGTTTAGTTAACTATATCTACCTGCGGGCTAGTGTTAGTTAAGGTCACTACACGTAGGTCAGGACTCTGAAATAACTAGTTGATGTAGGGTAGTAGGACGTGATAGAGGAACAAAGTATTATCAATGGACGGGGGATTCGAACCGTGCCTGTGTGAGTAGAGGAATGAGCCATGCACTTGTAACCTGCATGACCCGGTGTGGGAGGTCATGGCGCTCTGCCTTGACGACCTGCTTCTCATCATGCACAGTAATGGTTTCATAACATGAGGGTTGCAGCACGACTTAGGATCGTACCGTTGTGTTCATGGAGCCGTGCCTCCGTGCACGAGCCGTGCCTCCGTGCATGAGCCGTGCCTCCGCGCATGAGCCGTGCCTCCGCGCATGAGCCGTGCCTCCGTGCATGAGCCGTGCCTCCGTGCATGGGCCGTGCCTCCGTGCATGAGCCGTGCCCCCGTGCATGAGCCGTGTCCCCGTGCATGAGCCGTGCCCCCGTGCATGAAGATCGTGCATGATGCGCTAAGGCACCAGCAGTCGCCCCTCGCCAGAACCCGTCGTACATATAATAAAACACCACAGAAACACATCTCCCGCTCACTGGAATTGAGAGAGAGAGAGAGAGAGAGAGAGAGAGAGAGAGAGAGAGAGAGAGAGAGAGAGAGAGAGAGAGAGAGAGGCAGGCGTAGGTAGGTAGGTTGGCGCGACCTATTGCCCCAGTCACAGAGCACGAAGCATGACTTGGACGGGCAAGAAATTGCCTAGTGAGTCATGAACAAAAACCCTCTTTCCCCCCCTCCTCCTCCTCCTCCCGGTTTCTGTGACCTCTGTAGTTGACCTTTGACCCCCTCCCCCCGCCCGACTCCTTCCCAAAGTATAATGCCAGCCATTAGATAAAGTGTAATTTGTCTGTTCGTTGAGCATTTGTTTAATTCGTGAACAGGACGCTCAGATGAAGGGTTGCGGGGTGGGGGGGGTGGGGGGTGAAGACTTGTAGAGTAAGGTGGGGGGAGGGGTGATGTCTGTGGGGGGATGAGGGGGGAGCGGGCAGAGGAGGAGGGGGGTCTGCATCACTTCCAAAACCCTGGGACACTGGGTCGAATCTCGGAGTAAGTTCTCCAAAGATTGTCGTCTAAAGCATTTGTGTGTGTGTGTGTGTGTGTGTGTGTGTGTGTGTGTGTGTGTGTGTGTGTGTGTGTGTGTGTGTGTGTGTGTGCAAATTCATACATTACATGTGCTTCAGGTTTGTAGGTCACCACCAGAACCAAGTATTTCCCAGATGATGTGTTCAGTACGAAAGCATTTCGATCTTGGAGTTTGATTCTTGTAGTGTGATTTCAGTGCATTACATGTGACACCTAGAGATAGGACGTGAGCGGATGTGGCCTTTCCGCGGCTGTTCCTGGCGCTACCTCGCTAACGCTGGAAACGGCGATCAAATATGTGTGTGTGTGTGTGTGTGTGTGTGTGTCGCATACAACACAGAGGTGTTTATCTTTACGTACTTAAGTGGATGTAATTGAAAGTTAGTTCTTAGGGGGGTTTAATTTTTTTTTTTCGATCTTTTAAACTGTTTTCATCTTTTCATACATTGTTACATCTTGTAGTGTGTAATTTGATTCCTCCGTATACAACCATATATGTCTTACATCCCATATTCTGTCCATTAAGCCATTTGTACCATGTATATTTCTTTCCTTTTTTTTTTCCTCCATCATTCAACCATCGATGTTGTACCCATTTACTTTCCTCCATGGCCCCAGGTTGGCCCTGCCGCTCACTGGCAAATTCCACCACCAGTTTCCTGGGTGGGTATTCCCGGCAGCGCCCTCCCCAGCTGCTCACCAGTTGCCACACTTGGTATTTCCGCTTACGTGTGGTCATACTTTCATCTGGATGGACAGGTACATACTAAAACGTATAATAATGCATATTTTTATCTCACCTGGGCTCAGGTGCCTGATGTTACGTAAAGACTAGTATTTTGTACTTTGGGTCAGATTCCATTACACTTGTTTTAACAGGATCGGCTGGAGAGATATATTTGGATCTGATGTTAGCCTTTTAGAGTATTTCATCTTTAAAGCTTAATGGTTTTTTTCTTTTTAGATATGGTAGGCTAGAGAAGGTCAGGACAAGGTTTGTTTTGCTTCGAGTAATGAATTGCACACCATCCCGTTATGTGAGCGCTGGGCTGCGTTCATCTTGAGAATCGAAATTGTGGTTATCCGCCATCGGGGGTTTTGCCTCCCGACAGGACTGCCAGACGTATGAATTTCTCCATTGTTAATCACATTTCTTGATTACTTCCTTGATACGGCGTTCACGTTTAACCTGTGCTTTTGCATGAACGTCTAGATATAAAAGATAAGGAAATGATGATGATATAGTGTCCTGAATCATTCATTTTTCATTTGATTCAACAATGACTCAAAACGAGGTTGTCTATCAATTCGAATCCTCTTTGGTTTATCATTTTATTTGTCATATCGGTGGAGTTAACGGCATATTGTGAGAAATACTTATTTGTGGGAAATACGATGGAACGGTTTTTTGGTGGGGACGTGTGAGAAGAAACACATAGCGTCATGGTAGCGTGTGGGAAGGGCGAGAAAGAAGCGTTTTACCCGAGAGCGTCTGACCTGAGCAGCAGTGGCCAGCGCGGGTCGGCCACCGCTGCTGCAGCGTCTCGACGGCCACACACACCACTGGAGACAAAGCAGAGACACACACACACACACACGGGAGACATGATGACGACAGCCCGAGTCAGAGGGGAAGGAAGAGACGAAAACGAGAGACAAATAAGACATACAGAGAGATGGGTAGGATAAAGGCGTGATGACACAAGGAATAAAACAGGTTAATTTTTTCACCAAACTGCAAAACAGAGGAAAAAATATATATATATAAATCCGAAGACCAACTTCACAAAGAAACAGTGACTCGTAAAACATCATCCCGGAGAAAGAAACATGAGTGTTATTATGTTATCAGTTGTGTGAGCATAACAGCTCGGTGGGAAACCATGTTACAGAGCGGGAGATTTTAACCCAAATGACAAGCGTCTCATTACGCTTTATAGTGCACCTGTCTTAATTCAATTTGCTTGATAATGGCAATGTGTATATTCATAACGAATAATTGCTTCTATCTTACTCTTCCCCATAATGCCTGTGGACGGGGGGAGGAGGGGGTTATGATTAATAACTCAGTAGCTGGATGATGGCTCGCCTGGGCCAGCCAGATGGCATCCATATTGTTTTGCGCGCGCGTCTCGCCCGTCCTTCCTGGAAGCCTGACATTGTAATGTTTACAGTTTTTATAAAACGTTCTCTGCCGGGTTTTTAAAGTTTGACCTGCGGATATATACTTTTTTTTTCTGGTAAGCATGACGCGTTAGAAATGTTCATTGCAAATTAATGGTTTTTTTTTTATCTAATTTCAAAGAATGTACCTTCAGTCTTTATGGCTTTCTTATATGTTCAAGGAAAATTGGCGTAGATTTGAGGCTAATATGTATAGACCGGTACGAGATCTCTTTTTTTCTCTCCCACATTGAAAATGTCACTATTTGAACTGCAGATATTTCAATGTTTTAGTCATTTTTTCACCGTTTCCTCGCTTAGCGACGTAGCGCCAGGAACATTCAAGGAACAGCCTCACTTTGTTCACGCCCACTGACTGTCATGCACAATGCAACGAAACCAGATGCCCTTGTCCACAGCCAATCCCCCACAGACATTTCCGTGGTTTGCCCAGACCGTGTCATATGCCCTGGTCCACCCCATGCACGGCTTCCATGTTTTCCAGTCGTGATTATTGTTATTTTTTTGATTGTTGTACTTATTGTATTGATTACGAAACTCAGCGTTATCAGGTTGAATTTCTATCATTTTATGAACTTTGATGAACTGTTGTGTGGGAGGGTTGGAAAGGAGGCTTGTAGCTTGGAGGTGGGGTGGGAGGTGGCGGGAGCTCCAGTGTCTGGGCTGTGGTAACCAGCCCAGCCCCCAGCCACGTACTGACATACATCTACTTAAACCTCACTTGTAACAGCATTTTTATTATTATTATTATTGGTGTCTTATAACTGTCGGGTTGTAGGAAGATGAACTGAAGGTTGTTCAACGTGCTGACATTTTCTCTCGTCCCACCAACACCACCTACAGCGGTCACCATTCGCTTACTTAACACACTTTTCTCACCGTGTTCTACTTATGTATTTAACGGTACTTATTTCTAGTTTTGATTTGTATAGTTTCTTTTTGCGCTTTGTAGATCTGACTGACTATACCAGGGTTTAGAATAGGTGAATATCAAGGGTAAGAGATGTTTTCCACATGTCACTTCCACTTTGGCATTGCCATACCCAACTTCCTATTGCTGCTCTTGTGAGTGGCACATCTGTATGGCAACTGGGAACGCCATTTCTTGCTCACAACTGCTAATGTTATTATTATCATTATTATTATTATCCTTATTATTATTACTATTATTACATTATTATTATCATTACTATGCCTTTCAAAAATAATGGTTCCATTTTCATCCATTCCTTTCATGTGTTTACACACCATAAAAGCTTCTGTTAATTTATATTTCCACAATCTGCTTTGCGACTCAGCTTGAGGTAAAGTGTACCTTTGAGTTATCATGATAATTACCGTTATGTTATTTGAATTTGCTTCTGTACTCTGAATGTAAGATACAGGACTGTGGTCTCTATGTTTGTTAGATGTCTCATAAGCTCATATTTGCATTGTGAGTGAGAGATATATAGAAAGATGGGTCATGCACAAAGATTCAACTTGAAGGAAAACCTGAAGTTTAAGTTGTTGAAGACACTGCTTGTATAACGGGTTCCTGCATCTGTAAACATGAGATGTGGATCTCTCGTGTGACCAGTGGTTGACTGTACACTATTATGCTCTGACAGAAAGGCCTAAAGTGATGGCATTATATATATATATATATATATATATATATATATATATATATATATATATATATATATATATATATATATATATATATATATATATATATATATCGTGCTTGAGGATCGTACCATTGGGTCGTACTCAAAAGGTCAGAGGGGTGTGGTCATGATGACTGGGGGGGTCAAAGTGTTAGTTCCGGTAGTTAACATCATGACCACAGGTCACTAATGTTAACATAAAACGGGGTTAAATTGTGCTGTTTGCTTTAGCCGACACACATCGTTAAGGTTAATAATGAACTGTGTATTATACGATTTTCGGCCTTCCTACTGGGGTTACCTCGTTTTTTGCCCCGGGCGAGAGTGTTCAGATGACGGGGTATTAGAAGGGTGTTTTTCGTTTGAATCTCATGAGACTTCCGCACTTCTAACAAGGTCACCAAGACGCTTGGAAGTGAATGCCAAAGCCACACAGGCCGCGGTGGGGTTTACAGCGTACAACAGTTTAATGTAACGTGACTCCAGTCTGCGCCTCCCTTCATGGCCGTGTTGGGTGGGTAGGGGGAGGAAAACAATATTTTGGTCATCTATTATTTTGCTTCGTCCACGTTGAGCACCCCAGCCCACGGGGTAGTCAAGATGAGGGTGTGGTGAAGATGGGTGTTGAGTGAAGACGGGATGCACTCAGTCTGGGATTCCTTTGTGTTGTTGGTTCGTTTTGATGACTGGTCGCCCACGGGCCCGCCCGGGTTCGAATCTCAGGAGCGAGAGTCAACCCACAACCAACCAAAGGGTTCAGTGTTCCCTCAGGGCTGGTCGATAAATGGTTAGGTTAGGTTAGGTTAGGGTATATATATATATATATATATATATATATATATATATATATATATATATATATATATATATATATATATATATATTATAAGATAGCCATGGGTGTGCCATTCAGTTGCCTATGTGATGTTAGCTACCACAACCCTGAGGTTGTAGTGACGTCCACAACACATCACAAGCTGGTAGACCCCACAGTAACTATGGTCAAGCCACAGCAAATGGGAAGGCCCAGTGAGCCTTCAGCATCATGGTAAGGCCAGAACGCCTTGGTAAGGGCAGTAAAGGCCGCTTGCTAAGGTCACCTCTCGTGCAGATTTACATATTCATGGAGTCGCTCCTTTTACGAGGCTGGCTACCCTGCCTGCCTGGCTACCCTGCCTTTCTGGCTACCCTGCCTGGTTGGCTACCCTGCCAGGCTGGCTGGGCTGGTGGGCTACAGCCCACGTGAGGCTCCGGTGAACCTTGGCTTAAGGTTGTGACGAACCTTGGCTTAAGGTTGTGAAGGTTGTGACGAACCTTGGCTTAGGGTTGTGAAGGTTGTGACGAACCTTGGCTTAGGGTTGTGAAGGTTGTGACGAACCTTGGCTTAAGGTTGTGAAGGTTGTGACGAACCTTGGTTTAGGGTTGTGAAGGTTGTGACGAACCTTGGTTTAGGGTTGTGTTTACAGGTTGGGTGAGGTTGTTGGATGTAACAGAATGATTCATCATAAACACATGAAGAAAGTGTTGGAAATTTTTCGGTTGGTGGTTATAGTTTGACCTGGAGGGCCTTAACGACCCTGGCAGTTAACAGGCCAAAAGACCAACTAACCAATCAATCAACCAGCCAGTCTTGTCAAATGACTGTATGTCCAGATAATCACTATTACAACTTGACTGCACTGTCTGTGGTTGTGACAGACGAACGCATAGGTTGTGAAGAAGTACTGATTTGGTTGTGAAAGGAAGAGTGAGGAATGAGAACCTTTTTACACAAGTACTTCAGAGGTCATGAACTACTTCACGAGACATTGTGGTCAAAGTAATGTGTTGTGTGTTGGGAAGAGATGTTGTACTTTGGAAGTTGTTGTTAAGACACCTATAGGGTCGTAAAAGTTGTGTGAAAATGGACGTAAATGAAATTGATTAACACCTCAGTCGTAAGCGTCATTTACTGTGTAAACGAGAAGGACCTTGTTGGGAGCAGGTGTCGCTTTTACCATCTCTCTCTCTCTCTCTCTCTCTCTCTCTCTCTCTCTCTCTCTCTCTCTCTCTCTCTCTCTCCCCAGCACACAGCCAGGGGAACAAAGAGGTTTCTCTTGGCCCTACAGATGAGCCGAGTGGCTGGCGGGTCTCCGGGTCTTTTGTTGTCCTCTGGGGTAGCCTGGGCGAAAGCAGGAGAGAGAGAGAGAGAGAGAGAGAGAGAGAGAGAGAGAGAGAGAGAGAGAGAGAGAGAGAGAGAGAGAGCGGAGGGTTAGTTATTATCGCCTCTGTTTGACAAGTTACAAAACCAGTTGCTTCATTTTCATCCGGGAAGTATAGATGTGTGTGTGTGTGTGTGTGTGTGTGTGTGTGTGTGTGTGTGATTTGATGTTTATTCATCTATTTGTGTGAAGTGGTAGATACATGAGGAATGTCGAGAGACGTGAGTGAGATAGAAGACGTGGGCAGGAGGCTCCACAGGCAGAGAGATATTCTTAGATAGAGAGACAGTCGTAAGGACGAAGCGATGATAAAGAGGGAAGAGATTAGAGAGATGGAGAAGTTAGTATGATTGATCTAGAGACTGTTGGGAGAAATGGAGACAAAGAGGTTGATGTAGGGAGAGGGAACGAGATACAGGGAAGGAGAGAGAGAGAGAGAGACAATGACTGAATCTCTCTGGAGATGAAGGTATGAATAATGAGAGAGACATGATTGATAATCTGAAGTAGACCAAAGGAGACAGAGAGGCACTGAGAGACACAGCTTCAGACCTAAAGAAGAGACTGAAAGATCATAAGAGACAGGAGGCTGCTGAGAGACAGCTGGAGATAATGACCTAAGGATGAGAGATGGGGAATCGTCAGAAGACGGAAGAGAAAGATGGAGAGAGAGACAGTGAGAGACATCTCTGAGGACGTCAGGTTGTAACAAAGAGACCGAGCCAGAGGGAGATCGCCAAACAGGTTTAGTCAAAGTGCGTCCAGCAGCCAAGGACATCCTGTGTTGGAGGTGTGCTGTGTGGGGTGCTGGCATGTGCTTGTTGGCGTGTGGTCCACCTGCTCAACGAGGCATGTGGCGAAGACGACCATTGGTCCTGCAGGAGAAGCTGCAGCCAAGCCAACATCCAGGAGTTTACCAGAGGTGGATGACATCCACCTCGCACCTTCTTGCACGTTCTCTCACGAGTAGATCTGGGGGAGTGGATGATGGCAGGACCTGCTGGGATCCGTTGTAGAATGTGGTGTAAAAGACTCTGGGTATTGCGAAAGATAAAGAAATTTGCATACTGTGAAGATAATCTGGTTCGAGACGGATCGAAGGAAGAGCCAGCAAAAAAGCAAGATGAAAAGTGAAAAAGCAAGAACTGGAGGAAGATTAGAGAAAACTGAACCAAAATTCAGAACACTCGGGGAGCAGTAGGATGATCAACTGATGGTACAGCAGAGGGAAAATTGGTTATTCTAATGTAATTAGATTTGTAATAAAGGACAGAAGAAGCTGACGTGGTTGAGTCAGTTTGTCCAAATGATATAAGAATGCTTGAGGCGATCTTACCATACTGCTGGCTTCATTACCATTGCTCGAAGGAAAGTCAAGTTGTTAAGATTGTCTTGATCTCCATGGTTGAGTGGGACGTGATGACGTATGTTAGGACAATAGCTTGTGGAACACTTGCCTGGCCATCTTGCCACACATCACAACCACAGGAACACATGAACCTGCGGCTTGCCATCTTGCATGTTATACAACAGTGAGGAAAACTGAAGGGCCACTTGTGACGCCCATGTGGCGTTGAAACAGACGGTCGAGAAGGGAATGGTAGGGCAACAGGATATAGACCGTAATAACAGGAGACGATTCGTGTAACTGCTAGTTATCTACTTAGGACGCCGAGAGGGACACGTGTGAGGGGCCCCAGTGCCACCTCCCACCGTGTGTTGACAAAGGCGGACGCGTGACCTCCAGCAAGACCAAAATAGGATGTGGGAAGGTTTACGGTAACATAATGATGATACGAGATCCACATACACTCAAGATTACTCTAAGGACCATAGCAGTTTGGCCCTGAAGGTGATTCTCAAATGTAAAGTGTGCAGTAAGAACCACACAGGCCACTTGAGGTGATTCTGTCTCCTTGATTAATGAGTCAGGTCTACATGATCAATACCTGTTAGGGCTGAGGGTCGGTCGTGGACCCGGAGAAAATGAAAATGATCCCAAAATGAAAAAAAAAATAAAAAAATGTCGTAAACTTTATCATTTTGTTCTAGATGACAAGTTGTTCAGTGATTCCCTGGAGGGAAAGTGGTTTTTATTTCTTCCACTGATAGACATATTCCAGTTCTTTAGACCTAGTGATGTTTAAGTCTTATATGGAGCTTTGCACCAGCTCAAATGATCAAAATGGGCCTGTAAAAGTCTGAATTTTGACTTACCGATGAGTAAGAGGAGATAGAAAACGTTCGAAGGTACAGCCACTAATCACTAAGAAGGTCGGTCTGTACCTTACTGGTGAAAGATAACCAGGAGGTAAATGCGAGAAGCTCTTACCAAGACAAGAGAATATCAGAGACTCAACACGTCTTGCATAATGGAATGAGAGCAGACATGACGTCAGGAGACAAAGGGTCACTGCCAAACTGAAGCTCAAACGAATCGCTAACAAGAGCCAACAACAGATTATGACAGAGTGAGCTGTCGTCTCAGTCATGGCTATGGCTGGGATGGCATCCACCAGAGAACGTCTCGTCAGTGTAACAACAACATTATGTATTGGTTGGATCGTTAGAAGTACAACTGACCGTTTCCTTATAGAGGCTTCTGAAGCGGTCCGTTTTCCCCAGGGCATAAGGTGTGCGTACAAGGGTACAGGGGACACGTTTTGTATATGGTTTATCAGACTGGGGGGGTCCCTGTAACCAGTGGTGTTCCACGGGGCTCAGCCTTGAGGGCCCTCTGTTTATGATACGTGCTGTAGGTGGTTATGTGTGTCTTGGCATGGGACACAACACCTGACATGCCAGGTGTTTCTTGGGTTCGAACCCATAATTCGATACAGCGTAGTACAACACAGTGTTTGAGTTATCAGTAGTGTTTTACTTTGCCTTAGATGGACATTAACCTCAGCGTGGATGACCGATAAGTGTTTTTGGATAATGGTAACAGAATGAGCTGTCGACTCGTCCTATAAAGACGAGAACAACATGTACTAGAGGGACGTAGCTGAATGCCTGGTCAATTTTGATATGAACCAGAGACATGTCGCTTCATTGAGGACGAATTATGCCCAAGTTTATGGAGCTAGAATGGTACGGTGTTTACCTCAACCATGTCCAGCACCGACAGAAGCAGCGGCAGCATCAACAACAACAACAACAAGGTGTACCCGAGCTCCCTCATCCGACATGTCTGCGATAGAAATCGCTGAGAGGGTTGTGCGCTGTGCCGGTTTTTCTGGCTGCCTCTGTTTCCCAGCGTTCTTAGCAGGCCAGGAAGACCGCTACACTAGCCAGGGTGAGCTCTGACCTAGCAAGACCTCGTCATGTTATGACTTGCACTCAAGAGTCAACTTCGGAGATTTACACTCAAGATGAGGTCCACCTTCAGAATGAAGTTCACACTCGAGATGACGTTAGCACTCTCACAGGAGGTTGTGTATGTACTCTGGGCTGCCAGGATTTAAAGGAAAGTGCAACACATCATTGAGTTCCTCGGGGTGTGGCTGGGTGTTTGTGACAGTGGAAGAGATCAGATTCAACCACAGAAATCTAACGTTAATTAGTTTTGTTGATGGACGGTGTCAAAACCTTTGATTGTTTTGAATACCAGTATTAGATCACATCTTAACCTTCTCTGTTTCTCAGCTGGATATGTTTAAGTCGTCCAGCTGGGTCACAGAGGAGTAGTTGTGCTCAGATGTGGTAATTTAGCACTTAAGAAGGAGGTTCTTTGACTCAGGGAGTGGAGTTGTATTAGAAATTTTGCTGTTGAACTCAGGGTTTACCGCTCTGTGGGGATCAGAATAATCCGGGTGTAAGTTGTCGTACTTCAAGGGTCAGTCTGGAGTCGGAGAGTAAGGTTTTGCACTCAAGGATTTAGCTTTACTCAGAGGTTAAGTTGTGGTAAAGGGTTACGTTGCACTAGAGGATGCACTCAGGGATTAGATTTTTGTCTGTTTCTGATACGGACTTAAGTCCAAATGGGTGCCAGACGTTTATTGGAATAGGGAAAGGGGATAAAAAGCAAGAAATAAGAGGGAATGAGCAAATGTGATATAAGAGTGTTGGAGGAAGTGGGAAGTTTTCATCATACAAGGACCAGGTCTTAATTGTAAGGAAAGACACTCAAGAATCGAGTTCTGAAGATGATCGGTGTAGAGAAGGAAACACATCAAGATTGCCCCCTCACCCTCCAGCTGCTGCCAGTGGCTTCATAGCTTGCCCAGCTTTCAGGAACAGAAACCGGGCTAATGTATGTAAGACGGAATGAGAACTTTATCCACCAGAAAAATATATCTGTTAGATTATGAGGAGAAGTCTTCCACTCTCTTTCCTTCACCTTGCTCGTACTGATTACGGACAAGGATGAATGCTGACTGTGAGTCGGGGGAAGGACAAATTTTCCAGGTCCGGCTTGCTAGCTCCCTTCCCTGAATGGCCACATAAAAAAAAAAGGTTTAGAGAATGAGTTAGTCACCTCTGCTGTGTGGTCAACAGTGCAGAGAGGAGGATTGTATAGCTACAGTGCAGAGAGGAGGATGGTGTAGCTACAGTGCAGAGAGGAGGATTGTGTAGCTACAGTGCAGAGAGGAGGATTGTGTAGCTACAGTGCAGAGAGGAGGATTGTGTAGCTACAGTGCAGAGAGGAGGATTGTGTAGCTACGGTGCAGAGAGGAGGATTGTGTAGCTACAGTGCAGAGAGGAGGATTGTGTGGCTACAGTGCAGAGAGGAGGATGGTGTAGCTACAGTGCAGAGAGGAGAATTGTGTAGCTACAGATCAGAGAGGAGGATTGTGTAGCTACAGATCAGAGAGGAGGATTGTGTAGCTACAGTGCAGAGAGGAGGATTGTGTAGCTACAGTGCAGAGAGGAGGATTGTGTAGCTACAGTGCAGAGAGGAGGATTGTGTAGCTACAGATCAGAGAGATGTGAAGAACCAGATCGGGAGTGTGAGGAAGGCGGTCATCACGGTCTAGAATATGGTGGGTTGGGTGGGTCATGATTTGCTCCAGGTCATTAAGCATGGGAAATATGAGGGCATCAACTCCCCCCTGCCATGTGTATGGGGAGGTCGACCCTGCCTTCCCTACAGTGCATGGTGAAGCCTCGTAAGTTGAGGACGTCAGCCAGGGGGATGATGCGACGATGATATTATAGCAGGAGTTTAGAAGGTCGAAGAAAATCATAACTTTTGTCGAGTGGTGAGGAGGTAGCAGGCGACACGTGAGAGACGAATGGTGAGTCGAGTGAAGTGGGAGACGAATGGTGAGTCGGATGAAGTGGGGACGAATGGTGAGTCGGGTGAAGTGGGAGACGAATGGTGAGTCGGGTGAAGTGGGAGACGAATGGTGAGTCGGGTGAAGTGGGAGACGAATGGTGAGTCGGGTGAAGTGGGAGACGAATGGTGAGTCGGGTGAAGCGGGAGACGAATTGTGAGTCAGGTGAAGTGGGAGTTTGGATATTCATGTTCCCTGAGACGTGGAACATGTGTGCCGGTCTTGGAATTAGCTCAGACCACTCGTCTGAAATGGAAGATGACAGTTAGAGATGAGGAAGGGGGTTAGAACATCATTAGAGATCTTAGTCTCTGAGAGAAGCAGTGTATCATGAGGGATGCGAACACTGAGGTTGAGCAAGAAGTCGAGGGTTCTAGTAAGACCCTGAATGTGGTCAGAGGAATGGGAAAACGTTAGGTCTGTTCAGAGGGTCAGAGGTCATGGAAAGGGTCTGTCCTACTGCTACTGCCTGACCCTTCCCCTCTCGTTGGCAGGAGAGACAGGCGAGGCTCAGCACACCTCCTGTCAGTATCCCATGATGACGGTGACTGTTGGGTCATCAGTGGTTTGGACTCCACCATGTATTTGTTCACTGACATATATATTTTTTA
Organism: Panulirus ornatus; assembly: GCF_036320965.1. NCBI lineage: Eukaryota > Metazoa > Arthropoda > Malacostraca > Decapoda > Palinuridae > Panulirus > Panulirus ornatus. The sequence goes on from NC_092278.1 coordinate 23,454,924, forward strand.
CATATTCGCCATTTCCCGCGTTCGCGAGGTAGCGGTAATAACAGAGGACTGGGCCTTAGAGGTAATATCCTCACTTGGCCCCCTTCTCTATCCCTTCTTTTGGAAAATTAAATGCGGGAGGAGAAATTATTTGAAACTATTAAAAGAAATGATGAGAGTAAGTGTATGATGCATAATACGAAGAGAATAACTGATGAGGGTCACATTGTAGTGAACAGCTCGACTAGGGATGGTGAAAGCGCCGGAGGTGTGAACCCCCACATCATAGTACAACCCATCCAAGTAAACAACATCGTTAGCATCACTGGGGTCGGGTCGCCAGGATTCCCGTCATTAACATACAAAAGGGGGAATTACCTGCCCTCTCTCTGGAGGGATCGTGTGGGGTGGAGGCGAGGCAGTAAGTCAGTCTGACACTTTCACGTGAGCACAATGGGTAGGAAGGTCTGTCATTGTGGCATATCCCGCTGTACCATAACTCTTATAATTACTGACAACAAATGACTGTTGTGTGTCTGTGTCTCACTCTCACTTTCTCTCTTTTTGTAATTACCTGTTTTAACACTTGAATACACACACACACACACACACACACACACACACACACACACACACACACACACACACACACACACACACACCAGCCTAAGCCAGGAGGGATAAATGCCTGGGACTGTCTCGCCCAGGGTTCGAATACTGGCCCGACTCCGTGTTGATACACACTCGGTGATGCTAAGTGCTATACCACGAAGGTGTGTGTTTGTGTGTGTGTGTGTGTGTGTGTGTGTGTGTGTGTGTGTGTGTGTAAGGAAGACTACCACCTACACACAGCTACGAGCTGTTCACTGTAAATACATGTATTCTAAATGTCTGTGTTGCTTTCTCCATCATGGACATGCCCAGTACTTCATCATGTTCTGCTTCAGTCATATATATATATATATATATATATATATATATATATATACCTCCACGTTCATTACTCCACCACACAGGTTACACTTAATCATCAATGTATTTCTTCGTAGCATTAGTGTGTGTCTCGGTCGATGTCCCAGTCCACACAACTCTATCATTACATACATCAAGAGAACCCACAGTGTCTACTCCCCGCCCGGTCATCCATCAACTACCAGTAGATCAGTCCATGACTCATGAGATCTATCTCTCCGTCTGGCGATGGATCTCATGCCAATGACTGAACTCCTTAACTCTCTCTCTCTCTCTCTCTCTCTCTCTCTCTCTCTCTCTCTCTCTCTCTCTCTCTCTCTCTCTCTCTCTCTCTCTCTCTCTACCATACTGGAGCTCAGCTGACACATCCTACCTGTATAACCTCTCGAATACGACGGTACGAACCTTGAGCACGACGGTGCGACCGCTGAGCACGACGGTACGACCGCTGAACACGAACGCACGACCCTTGAGCACGACTGTCGGAGTGTTATGCATGACGATACGAAGCTGAAACATGACGACCAGAACCCTGGGTATCATAGCGTGACCTCTGACCTAACACCACGAGTTCCCTGGTCACCTCACACTCTATTTTGGGAACTCACAAGAGCGTAACACAGCTGGGGGAACTGCAGCTCTGGGAACTCATATGAGCGTCACATGGTCGAGTTGATGGGACAGCCCCCCAAAAAAAAGAGGAACAGATTTAAACACTATGGTGAAATATAACCCTTTTTTGAAGGTCACTGTACCTAGTCTAGCCCAGTCTGATGACACACACACACACACACACACACACACACACACACACACACACACACACTAAAGATTCATCTGCAACGAATGTCTGTGATTCATCTGTAATCCTTCCATGTCTTGTGTTTTTTTCTCTCACGACCAGTACCTTGTTTCTCTTGTGCTCGCCCAGCAGGACCTATATTCAACATGTCATAGCATTATGTAGGTTTATTTACTAATATGTAGATACAAAAAGATGATAGTAATTTAGTAGTGAACACATGAAATACTGGAAAATAGGCACCCATGGTTACCTGCTGGTCTGGCCAGAGTGGTAAGACAGCATCTGTCTTGGCCTGGCAACACTGTAGGACACACAGGGCAATGACCTGTGCCCAGGGGTGGTGGTGGGTGGGGGGGTCATAGGTCAGTGGGCAGGTGTTGGGCAAGACGACAGGGCAGGCTTGGGCAAGGGTAAGATAAATACGTGTTTGTATCTGACGTGTTGGTTGCCTTCTGTGATGCATTGTTTGTTTCTGTGTCACGTTTGAATGTAGGATTGTCATATAGTGTGGCAGACAGTGTGTGTCACTCTCTGTATACTTGTATACACATCTCTTGACGGTGCTTGACTAAAGTAGAACAAAGTGTTACATAATGATAATAAGAACAAGAAAGAGCGAGAATGGTACACACGTACGTACACACACATTAAACATTGTATCCTCCTTCACAGACGTCCTTGCTTGCAGATCCTTGAGACATCCTGCAGTAGGAGGGAGAACATCTGTGACCTTGTCCCTCTTGAATGAATCTCTGACCCCCAACATTAATCTCATCTCTGTAAGAAGGTCATTTTCTGTAACCTCTTCAAGAACAGCTCTCATCCTCGACCCACTACAGGTGTCCAGGTCCACCTCGGCGCCCAGGTGATCACTTTAGACTAATCCTCACATCTCCTGTCCTCCTGAATAGTCATTGATTCGTATATTATATAAAATATAATGCTGGCGGCACATGTGGCCGGGTAGACTGCACCACCTTGTCATCAGCCTCCTGTGGGTGAAACCAGTCCAAGGCTGCGCGCACCTTATCACTCAAGCCAGGTCTAACTGCGCCGCTCTCATTCCTCTCACTGCGCCGCTCTCATTCTCCTCTCCCGCAGCCTCACGTACACCCCACGCTGCTCTCACAGTCCTCCTGCTCTTGTGAGGAAGGTCTTGTGGGGGGAAACTATACGTGTCATGAATCAGTAGAGCTTTGCCTGCACTTGTTCCCACGACAGTCGACGAGGTCATACATACAGGTATAAGATACACACACACACACACACACACACACACACACACACACACACACCTCAGTATGTGTAGCAATGAGTTCTCAGCAACAACAGTAAACCCTTCACATTCAAACTACATACGACCAACAACCCTCACGTACGTAGCACATTTCAACAACTTGTTCTCACAACCCTCCACACCTTCCATCCCACTCGATAAACACAACATTGACCAAACCTGCAGTAGTTAACCATCCTGCCATCCCGTAATAAGCACCACACCACCATACATACTCCCAGTTGAAACTACGCCCCCTAGACATGTACGTGTTACGTCATACCGTGTGCATCCTGGACACCGCCCAACTCTCCATTATTATAGACACAGTTTCAGCATATCACATGACCTCTTATGTCCAGGGTCGTGTAACTGCCACACTCAAGACGCAGAATTTTTATTCCTTAATTGCTTAGCATTTACCTCACAGAGACATATATATACATACATACCTCACCACACTTATGGTGCCGCCTGGTGGACGTGGCCGGCTCTCTGAGAGGTGCAGAAGCTCCCTATATGGGGCTCGGGCAGGAATAGATATGCGTGTGTGTGTGTGTGTGTGTGTGTGTGTGTTTGATGGTGAGGTGGACAGTTTACCTCACGCCACCATCGTGTAACTACAGTACTAACTACTTCATGAAAGACTAATCGCTTGCTCCATGTGTGCGTTGCGAGGACGAAAGTGGGTGGTCCTCGGTCTCCATGTGTGCGTTGCGAGGACGAAGGTGGGTGTTCCTCGGTCTCCATGTGTGCGTTGCGAGGACGAAGGTGGGTGTTTCTCGGTCTCCATGTGTGCGTTGCGAGGACGAAGGTGGGTGGTCCTCGGTCTCCAAATTGTGTCGGGAGGTCTTTGTCGAGGTCACGTACTCAGGAGGGCCATCGAGACTGACTGACTCAACATCCGGGTCCACAGCTGCTGCTACACTCCCACTCTTTCACCAAACCTTTGTCTGGCTCTCTTCCCTCCTTCCGTATGTCTCGACCTCTTTCCGTATCTTCCCTTCCTCCTCCTCCTCCTCCGCCTCCTCCTCCTCCTCCTCGTCCTCCTCCTCCTCCTCCTCCTCCCGCCGCCAGATCTAAGTGGCCAAACCCCCTCCACCACCCTCAGCCAAGGCAGTATCTGCCAAGCAACTTCATTGCTACGTATAAAATAATCAGATACAAAATGGTTGATATATTCGTCTGAGGAAAGTTGATTTTTTCCCCTGTATATGCCAACAGATCATGTTCTACGTGATTATCATGATGGCTATAGCGGAGGTTTCTTAATGATGAAGTAAAGATTGACTGATCTCATTGTATTAGTTATTCATTATTATAATAGCAAACGGAATTATATCATCTTGGGTAGGCGGTAAAACATTGAATGACATTAATTCATTCATTAACAAATATTTGTCCTCGATATATGTTATACGAGCATTTAAGTCACTGAAATCAAAACATGGCGAATCATTTGTATATCAAACCATCCTGTGTTATGGAACATTGAATGTAAACCTGAATGGCGTCGTTTTCTGCAACTGCTCGTGTGTGCAGTTGGCAATGGTTGACGTAGTTGTAAACCAACACAGGAGAAAACGGTGATGACTGGGGAGAACTTATGAGATCATGACCTTGACTGGGGTGGACAGGAGAGTGAGGTCATCTGGTGATAAATAGAGCGACAGGAAGTGATTTAGAGATTGCTAAAGTTCGTTGTCTCAGTCAACTGTTTCACTCCGGTACAAACGCTTCTGCTACTTCGGGTAATTCGTCAAGTTTCCCCAGATTAAACCAAATAGTATAAGAGACGTTACAAGGTAGAGGGAATAAGGATGAGATATTGTTTAATGAGAATAAGAAATCCGTCTCTAGCGACAGTGTTCGGGGCGACGCAGCCAGCTAAGTGGGGTGGCCTTCCATGGACGTGGATATACCTGGGTTGCACCCCACGGCTGGGGGGGTGTGCATGCTACCCACGCCCCGCGCCACGCCTCTGCTGTGTGGGACTCTTGGTCTACACCTGGAGATCTTGTGTTGTTGTCTCTGGTGTGTGTTGCTTCTGGGGTGAGTGGTTGTGGCCAGCTGAGGCCTGGCCAGGTGTGGCCACGTGATGATACAATTGGCCCGTTCTGTCGTGATGGAACACGTAATCATCCTGTCATATAATCGGGGCTGACGCTCCCTGTGACTCCTTTTTGGGTCTCCACTTCAGAGTAAGTTCCACTGGGGAAAAGGTGAAAGACTGTCGTCAGATCCTGCAGTGGTAGGTCACACAGTCTGGTAGAGGAAGGAAGATTTCGTCAATTTTCATGTGACTAAAAAAGTCAAAGTTCACATGATGTCTGCAGGACTTAGTGGCCTGTCGGGTGCTTATGTGGCCTAGCGAGAGGAACAGTAGGAGGCGAGGTTAGTAGCCAATTCGAAAACAGAAACCAAAGTAATATCTGTAAAACAGAGTGAGGAGGAACAATGTGGCGGAGAGAGAGAGAGAGAGAGAGAGAGAGAGAGAGAGAGAGAGAGAGAGAGAGAGAGAGAGAGAGAGAGAGAGAGAGAGAGAGAATGTTTCTACAGCCTGAGAGAGAAGTGAGAGAGAGAGAGAGGAGTGGACAAGGCGAACCGCTTTTAAATGAATTTAGTCCAGCAGGAGTGCGTGCACCTCCAGGGGGTCGGGTCAGCCCTCACCACAGCCACATCTTCTTCAGGAAAGACGTTGGCAAGCTGGACAGACAGACAGACATGACGTGTAGAAGTTCACGCAAGTCTTTCTGAGGTATGACTCACGAAGAATGATCAGAGGTTAGGACTTGATTATACATGAAGGTAATGGGCTAAAGGTAGGGTGTTCAGGAGAAATTAAAGTTTCAGTGAGAATTTAGAAGAAATAGGAAGAAAATGGGATGTGGAAGCACTGACGTAAACGAGATTATGTACCAAAATCTTCATTACTAAATAATACAAGACGCCATTCTTTTAGTCTGGATATTGTGTCACGTGCACCTTAACTTGGCACATAATTCGGTAGGAAAAAATCTACATTCGGCCATGGAACTCAATACAGACAGGATGTGATTTTTTCTATCCTTTTATCTCCCATGTTCCATGGCATCACAAGCGACGTCAAAGTGGTGGGCCTCCATATATTTCGATAAGATATTCCAATCAAGAAGGACATTGACGCGGGTAATCAACAGTCCACTACAATACTAAACATAATGTTTATGAAAATATCTGGCAGGCCTTGTGATGCTGCCATTAAGTTGACAGGCGATCATAATAAAGAAAATGGTATGTTTGGCTGTGTGCTAACCAGGAGGGGGGTGGGGGGAGCACCCGCTGGCGTGGGCGGTTGTCCCATTTTCCCGGCTGTATCCACCCGGTCATTGTTGCCAGACGTGCGATGCATTTTTTCTCGATCATAGAAAATGAGACATGGTTGCCCGGCACCGTGGCTGTTATATCAGGAAGTTATTGGGTGGAGTTGGTGGGTTATATTGCGGTGCTTGATCGGTGATGGCTGCAAGCACATCTGTCATGATTTGCTTTTAAAATATTAAGGATTATGTTGGTTCGTATCCTTCCTCTTGTACGATATTGGTAGCTCATACACAGTTTGTGTGAGATGGTCACTTTGTGTGCTGGTGTTTACTTCGTTGGTTGGTGATCAATCGTTATATCCCATGAGATGTATATCATTTTTTCCTGTTTAATTTGTATTGAACACTTTGTCTTAAAAATCATGTGATAATGACAGAAATTTTTACTATGAAATGCAAAGTTTGCTACGAAATACGGTAGTATTTATGTGGGGAAAAAAATATATACGACTTAATGTAAAAGATTCGATATATATGTATACACACCTGGTGTATGGGGGACATTACTTTTTGTATGTAGAAGTTGATTTGGGTATAAAATTTCATTTTCTGCACGTGAAATCCACATTTTCTATCGTGGGAACCACAGCGTTCAATATTGAAGGCTGTTTCATTTACGGTTTTTTTTTGGATTGGACGTAAATACGTCCTATTTACGAGCCACTCACTTTATCAAGTCGTCTGTAGTCGTGTATGTAAAAAAATATCTTTGTCAGAAGTTGCCCACGATTGTGCTATTTCGATTTTACGATTTTTAAAAGCCTTCTGCTTTGCTTTGAAGTCCAACAATTTGTTTGTTGAAGTTGTTTTGCTTCATGGAGGTAAATGTTATAGTCTTTCGCATCATTGTTGTGATACAGACCTAGCAAGTGCCTCAGGTGTTAAATGGTCGCGTTTACCTGGGTTGTAATTGAGTTAGTCCAATCAGAAACCTGATTTTCCTTTATTGTGTATATCTGGTCTGGGAAACCAGAAGAAACAAGTTTACATCTCGTAAAGTACAGGATAATTCTCCATCTAGACCTCGTAACTACTAACCACAGACAGAGATACGACGGAGCAATTATGATGGTAATTAGCGAAGGTAATGAAGATGATTACTAATATTGATAATTAGTACACAGGAAAATTGAGTCAATTACGTTAGCTAGTAAGGACCTTTAATATGTTATTCATGGGACCAAAACAATCGTATGAATAAGTCAATAAGGGCGCTTCTCCTCCTGGCACCAACTGGGTTATAGCCGTATTTGGTTCTGCCTAATGATCGAAAATTTGTCAGTATTGCCATTACAGAGGATGGCGTGCCAGTGGGTGTTGGCACCACTGAAGGCCACTCCTTCGTACGTCCTAGAGCAAAAACAAGGGACAAAAAGGTTGCTCTCCCTCCCTCCCTCGTTCATCCTGGGGGAAGGAATCATACCTCCCTCCCGGCACTACATATATCATCCTAGAGTCGACTTGCCACTTTTTCTGTACTAGGGCGTAGGCTTGCTGGCGGCCCAAATTAATGGTCCTATTGTGTTGTCAGAGAACATCAGTTTCCGTCTTTTCTTAATGGGTTGACGATGTCCCCCCATACTGCATTCATGTAATGGGGGGTTAAAGAGAAAATGGGAGTTTCATGGGTGATCCTACTGGTTTCAAGAGAGAAGAACATGGGAGTATCATGCGTTATCATACTGGTTTGTAAGACTTGTCGTTATCATACTGAGAGACGGTACATAGATTAAGGGTTGTCATGTTGGTTTTCTTGTGTTTTATATTAAATCGTTGACGTAATTTACATAAGATGTTGTGCGGGTTTTCAAGCGTTGTGATTGTCATGTGTTTAAACCATTTTTATTTTCGTGATTTTTATCTTTATCATTTCGTCATCTTATTATCATCTTGATATATGTCTTTGGAAGTGATGGTTTGGCACAAGGTACACTGACGTGTTAGTTTTATGGTGGTGTGACGTAGTTAACTGCCAGGTTGGGTTGGTCACTGTCTTTTACACTTTCAAAAGGGTTGCTCACAACCTCTTCAACTCATTCCATGTTGGGTTGTTGATCACAACCTTCTAAACTCGTAAGGTTGTTGGTTGTGTTATAACGTTGGTATGATCGGTCGCTTGCACTAAACTCAGGTACTAAGATAACAGTTCTGTTGTGATTTTAGCCATTACATCATGACCGTTTTCTGTACATAACTGTACACTTACCAATAGAGAGCCGCTGTCATCTAAGCTTACATACGGGTAAACAGTTTCTCTGAACTTATACAATGGACGGCCATGTATGTCACGTATAGATAGGCGTTAGAATTCGCTCATATACCAAAGTTACGCACAGGAAATATGAAAAATTTAGTTTAAGAAAACGTGAATTTTGCTTTAGTGTTTCTATCAAGGAAATGATCACTGTTATAAAGGAAAGTGTCAGAGTGGAGAGAGTTAGAAGTTACAGCAGCGAAGGTCGTCTTGCAGGCCTTCAAATCCTTGTTGGTTCTTGGAGGGAACTATTCCATTTGTAGGTTAGGTTGAAGATGTAGATTTTTCTGTGTGGTGATGGAAATAGACCGTGTTGATGAGCGAGTTAGTGATGCAGGCACACACCGCTGCTTCTCTGACTTTGCCTCTGATTTTGGTGGTTAATTTTTTTCCTTACTGCTTGAACATTGATGTGTACGTTAATTTTATGTTTAGAGGTGTGTATTCTTTTCGACCGTAATCTCCGTAAGGCGTAATTCTGAGCGTAAAAGATATTCCGTTAATGATATATACACACATTGTCTTGATCACTACTTTGGTTGCGTTGAAATCTTCAAATGACCGAGACGTTGTTATCATGATTATATATATATATATATATATATATATATATATATATATATATATATATATATATATATATATATATATATATGCTCTGTGGAAGGTATTAAGAATATATGGTGTGGGAGGCAAGTTGTTAGAAGCAGTGAAAAGTTTTTATCGAGGATGTAAGGCATGTGTACGTGTAGGAAGAGAGGAAAGTGATTGGTTCTCAGTGAATGTAGGTTTGCGGCAGGGGTGTGTGATGTCTCCAAGGTTGTTTAATTTGTTTATGGATGGGGTTGTTAGGGAGGTGAATGCAAGAGTCCTGGAAAGAGGGGCAAGTATGAAGTCTGTTGGGGATGAGAGAGCCTGGGAAGTGAGTCAGTTGTTGTTCGCTGATGATACAGCGCTGGTGGCTGATTCATGTGAGAAACTGCAGAAGCTGGTGACTGAGTTTGGTAAAGTGTGTGGAAGAAGAAAGTTAAGAGTAAATGTGAATAAGAGCAAGGTTATTAGGTACAGTAGGGTTGAGGGTCAAGTCAATTGGGAGGTAAGTTTGAATGGAGAAAAACTGGAGGAAGTGAAGTGTTTTAGATATCTGGGAGTGGATCTGTCAGCGGATGGAACCATGGAAGCGGAAGTGGATCATAGGGTGGGGGAGGGGGCGAAAATTTTGGGAGCCTTGAAAAATGTGTGGAAGTCGAGAACATTATCTCGGAAAGCAAAAATGGGTATGTTTGAAGGAATAGTGGTTCCAACAATGTTGTATGGTTGCGAGGCGTGGGCTATGGATAGAGTTGTGCGCAGGAGGATGGATGTGCTGGAAATGAGATGTTTGAGGACAATGTGTGGTGTGAGGTGGTTTGATCGAGTAAGTAACGTAAGGGTAAGAGAGATGTGTGGAAATAAAAAGAGCGTGGTTGAGAGAGCAGAAGAGGGTGTTTTGAAATGGTTTGGGCACATGGAGAGAATGAGTGAGGAAAGATTGACCAAGAGGATATATGTGTCGGAGGTGGAGGGAACGAGGAGAAGAGGGAGACCAAATTGGAGGTGGAAAGATGGAGTGAAAAAGATTTTGTGTGATCGGGGCCTGAACATGCAGGAGGGTGTAAGGAGGGCAAGGAATAGAGTGAATTGGAGCGATGTGGTATACAGGGGTTGACGTGCTGTCAGTGGAGTGAATCAAGGCATGTGAGGCGTCTGGGGTGGACCATGGAAAGCTGTGTAGGTATGTATACACGTGTGTGGACATGTGTATGTACATGTGTATGGGGGGGGGGGTTGGGCCATTTCTTTCGTCTGTTTCCTTGCGCTACCTCGCAGACGCGGGAGACAGCGACAAAGTATAAAAAAAAAAAAAAAAAAATATATATATATATATATATATATACATATAAGGGTAACCCTTTTTTCGAGTGCGTTCGTAAGTTGAACGCTTGTAGTTGAACGCATGTTGGTGCGTTGGCGGCGTGGTTGGTGCGTGGCCACCTGGACCTGACGCAGAAACCCCGGTACATAGGTTCGAGGTTCCCATCACCGTTCATATAAGATTCTCTGTCTATTGTGTCACTTGGAAATTGATGGACTGGTGGGGGACCGGGGGGAGGGGGAGGTTGAGATGGGGGGGTGTTGACAATGGGGGGGGGGGGCGGTGACGGAGAGATTATGGGGAGTAAAGAAGTTTGGCTTAGAATTTGAAGGTCGTCCCTTAATCTGGCTACGCCTGTGCCCCCAAAACATTTTTTGTGTCATGACCTTGTGATTGCTATTTTGAGCCGGGGAATCCACTGGATGGACGCCGTTTTCTTATGTACAATAGTTCAAACGCAGTTTTCTATTGTGTCACAAGTCCATACACCGTTTTCTTCTGTGTACACGAGTCCACACGCCATCCGTTTTCCTCTATACACGAGTCCACACGCCGTTTTCCTTTGTGAACACGAGTTCACACGCCATTTTTCTATGTGCGCGAGTCCACACGCCGTTCTCTGTACGCGAGTCTATACGTCGTTTTCTTTTATGAACACGAGTCCACACGTCCCCCTTTTTTATTTCCGTGAATGTTATTTCTCGCGCAGTTTTCTTTCCGAATATGAATACATATGCCCTTTTCTTTTGTATACTCTTGCCCCATTTTATTTTACATACACGAGTCCACACCCCGTTTTCTCTGCTTCTGTATGAACGAATCCACACGTTTTCATCAGTGGAGATAAGCCCGCAAAGATGAACCTCATATGAATATAATGATCAAACTGCTGAAGTTATGAAACATTTGTGGTTCTTTATAAAATGTCAAATGGAAATTTGTGGAATGTATTGGAGGTTCCAACGGAAATTGTTGAGGACATTTGTGAAACGTGATTCAGGCAGGAAATGTCAAATAGTTGAGTAATTGAAGTAAAGATCAGCTGTGGCTTAAGAGAAGTGCGAGTGTGTATGTTTACAGAAGGGGTTGGGGGATGCGTCGTGCGCCTGGCATGCCCGGGGACGGACTCTGCCGTAGCCTGGAGGCGTCGTAAGCGAGTATTGTACACACAGAGAGAGAGAGAGAGAGAGAGAGAGAGAGAGAGAGAGAGAGAGAGAGAGAGAGAGACAGACTGCACACTAAAGACAAAAGAATCTATAATCAATATTTTTTCATATGTATATATTCCCTGCGTGTCGTAGAAGGCGACTAAAAGGGGAGGGAGCTGGGGGCTGGAAATCCCTCCCTCCCATTTTACTTTTTTTTCCAAAAGAAGGAACAGAGAAGGGGGCCAAGTGAGGATGTTCCCTCTGAGGCTCAGTCCTCTGTTCTTAACGCTACCTCGCTAACGCGGGAAATGGCGAATATATATATATATATATATATATATATATATATATATATATATATATATATATATATATATATATATATATATATGATACATCACGGAATATGTTGTCGTCCGGGGAGCGACGTGGTCAGACGCCCTGACCCACACCACATTGGAGCCATCTTGCCACCAGAAACCGCCTGACCCGCCATACATAACCGCCCTTCTGCAAGGGCGGCGGAAGCTTGTTTTTCCCATTCTCTCTCTCTCTCTCTCTCTCTCTCTCTCTCTCTCTCTCTCTCTCTCTCTCTCTCTCTCTCTCTCTCACAGGATAGGAACATGTCTGGCAAGGCGAGTGGCCGTCCTATGAAAACCAATGTACTTCCGCCTTCAAGGTAACCCAGATTATGTAGGGAAGACTACGGGTAAGAAGTGCGTTGCGGCAGCCACCGCGCCATCAGACTCAACGCATTCTTCTTCGTGGCATACCTACATACATCTCTCTCTCTCTCTCTCTCTCTCTCTCTCTCTCTCTCTCTCTCTCTCTCTCTCTCTCTCTCTCTCTCTCTCTCTCCATTGAGAAAACTAAGTGGCAGTTGACCTTACCCTCTCACAAACGACCTATTTCGTGAACGCCCCTAACGATGAACGAGTCGTTCAATTAGTTAGTCCAATTGAAGACGTCAGAGGATGAAGTCACCGTGAAGAACACGAGGAAACTCTTGGATTAACTTAGTGATGTGAAGAGAACCCAATATTGATGTTATTATTTTTGTCACGTGATTTTTGTGACGTGTTTGGACTGAATGATGTGTTTCTCTATTGCAGGTGTGGCGCAGCGAAGTCCTGAGCTCAGCTGGTGAGTTAATTTCCCTCGTCTTTTTTAGGTAATTATCAATGACTTTAAGGCCATTGGTATTTTAAGGAACTACTGTCACATTTTAGGGAAACAATCGTTAGGTTTTTATAAGGCGATGGTCACGTGCCAGGAAACACTGGTCGTGTTTATTGAACGATCGTCAACTCTGACGAGAATCTATCGTTGTGTCTTTGAGAATCTATCGTTGTGTCTTTGAGAATCTATCGTCTTAGAAAACTATAGTCATATTGTTGCCAGGCATCATCCCTCTATTTGAAGAGTTCTTACGTATGATGGTGTTCAGACTACGTTAATATTGATCAACAACACTAAATATCTCGAACCTAAATGTAATATTAATTGCAAATCATAGTGTGTGTGTGTGTGTGTGTGTGTGTGTGTGTGTTAATGTGGGTGGGAGAGGAGCCCCGCGCCCCACCCGGCAATGGTGACAGGGACCTGGGTAGGTGAGGGAGGGAGCCACAGCCCACAATGCACACAAACACCCAACATGTGCAGTGTGGTGCTCAGGTGTGGAGGACGGGCCGTGGAAGCAGCCGCCGCTACCATGATCAAGGTGACCCCCGCCATCTTGCTGGATGGGGTACGTGCTTAAAATTCACAATTCCGCTAATTACTTGCCCTTATCTCTCACTCTCCTCTGCCTCGGCCATGTCAAACGTGACCTTTTGAGATGTTTCCTTCGTTTAAGTGTAAAGTTCTGGATGTTAGTATAGCAGAGGAGGAGTGACAAAGGACAACAAAACTGGTCATCTCTGCCAGGCTGGGCACTGAAGGAGGGCCCTGTAATGCGCATAATACACCCACACGGCCACGTGGAACAGATGCCATGTCGGTATTGTTCATCTTTATTAATCCACTTTCTTCTTAATCCTGAGGGTTCTTCATGCAAGAATATAATATATCTTCAACACCAGCGAGTTGTTATATGGCGCATACCTGGATTATAAAAAGATCTTATAAGTTATTTAGACTTGTAAGTGGGTGAGTGTTGCCATATGTTGATCAGTCTTGCCTGCAGGGGAAGCAGGCATTCGTCCCCCACACTGGAGGGCTTACCATCAAATCCTATTATTTGCATTTTCTCAGAACAAGATTATCAGCAAGTATCAATAATCATTTTTACCGCAGTACGCACTCTCGTGCACCAGTGCCCGTGGGTCGGGGTTGGATACGGTTAGCCTGGTACATATTCTAGCCTCGTATCCCTCACGGCGATGGTCACCATCAAAATTTCCATAAACCTTTTTTTTTTTTTTTATTCTTGCGTCCATTTTAGTGCCTTCCTCCTTACGCCATGTTTCCCAGTGGCTCTGTAGCAAGGCTGACTCAAGTCTTCATCAACTCGTACGAGAAAATCATGACGTATCTTACGAGTCTTATAAAAAAAAATAAAATAAAAAACGGATTCACGATATTAAATGATTTTTCTTTGAGCATCGTGACGTCATTCGTAACGGAGCGGAGTCGTCAGCCTCAGCACTCACTCACGGTGGATACAGTCAACTGTTACTTGCTGTACTCAGCACTGAGAGGGAGGGGGAGAACCATTCAACGGGATATTCTCTTTCCAGGATGAAGACGCACACAAGGATGCGCGTCCTGAAAGAAAAAGAGAAAATATATGAAAAAAACAGTTGTGATTTAGGATGCGAAATATCCCTGGCGGTGCCTTGATGTATGAGGTAATTATAACATTGTTAGGATTAATGTTGAGTTTGTATTAAGTGATCTGTTATACTATTATAATCATCGTAGAATATTAACATTGATGTAAATCGAATTCTAGGAAATTTAATGACATTCTTCATGGCCTTACCAGCTAATGAGACGCACCTCAGCCTTCCTCTTAGATTCATTGTAATATAAACAGGACGATTTATATCCTCGTCACACAGTCAACGATTTATATCCTTAATTTACATGGGTAGAACAGGGTTGCCGCGTACCACATATTGGGGTCCCGCCATGACTATAGTTTCTGTGGTTCTTGAATATTCCAGAGAAATTAGGATCTTTTCGTAGATGATGTTAAGAATATCCACCTTACCCAGCTACAGGATCCTCGTCAGACGTGCAGGAATGTGACTAGCCCAGTGTTGGCCCAGCCTATCTATGAACTAAGATATTCTTCCCTCCTCAACAAGCTTAGCTGGAGCCTGGGCAAGCTTAGCCCTACCCAAGTCGTCGCCTCGGGTACCCGAGCTTAACTAACCCCCCGAATTATTCCCAGCTTAACTAACCCCCCGAATTATTCCCAGCTTAACTAACCCCCCGAATTATTCCCAGCTTAACTAACCCCCCGAATTATTCCCAGCTTAACTAACCCCCCGAATTATTCCCAGCTTAACTAACCCCCCGAATTATTCCCAGCTTAACTGGGCACGGTGCTTGACCAGACACACTCACCTCATTACTTGGAGTAACTTAATTATGATAACTCATAACTCATAACACCTTAATTATGATAACTCATAACTCATAACACCTTAATTATGATAACTCATAACCCTTCAGACTGATCATATACGTCGCAATCAACTAACATAGTCCACTAAGGCGAAACTGATTGCATCTTGGTTGCTCAGCTGAACCACTACATCAACCGAACCAAAACCTCACACTAGACTAACCAAAACCTCACACCAGACTAACCAAAACCTCACACCAGACTAACCAAAACCTCACACTAGACTAACCAAAACCTCACACTAGACTAACCAAAACCTCACACCAGACTAACCAAAACCTCACACTAGACTAACCAAAACCTCACACCAGACTAACCAAAACCTCACACCAGACTAACCAAAACCTCACACCAGACTAACCAAAACCTCACACTAGACTAACCAAAACCTCACACCAGACTAACCAAAACCTCACACCAGACGAACCAAAACCTCACACCAGACTAACCAAAACCTCACACCAGACTAACCAAAACCTCACACTAGACTAACCAAAACCTCACACCAGACTAACCAAAACCTCACACCAGACTAACCAAAACCTCACACCAGACTAACCAAAACCTCACACTAGACTAACCAAAACCTCACACTAGACTAACCAAAACCTCACACCAGACTAACCAAAACCTCACACTAGACTAACCAAAACCTCACACTAGACTAACCAAAACCTCACACCAGACTAACCAAAACCTCACACTAGACTAACCAAAACCTCACACCAGACTAACCAAAACCTCACACCAGACTAACCAAAACCTCACACCAGACTAACCAAAACCTCACACTAGACTAACCAAAACCTCACACTAGACTAACCAAAACCTCACACCAGACTAACGTAACCTAGCTCACCTTACGTTAGCGGCGTTCATGCAGTAACGTAACTTCAACTTACGTACCCAAATCATGACCAGAATAAATGTAATCTACGTTAAGTTTAATCAAAGTGATTCTAAAATTATATTACTTGACACCGCTTAATTGAACCCATTCTTACATAGGTGTTAAGTTAGAGTGAGTGCGTGATAGCAGGTCAGTGTTATTGTTAACACAGACCTGACATCAAGTTGGACCTTGTTTCGTAAACATTTCATAAGACACAGTACGTTATCATAATGGGTCATGTGGTGCCGTGGTCATAGTTAGGTTCCATCAGCCATTGGCCATGGTCCTCTCTCTCTCTCTCTCTCTCTCTCTCTCTCTCTCTCTCTCTCTCTCTCTCTCTCTCTCTCTCTCGCCTGGGGATGGGAGGGGACGGGTTTGGGGAGATGAAGGATGTGGGAGGAGGTTCGTTAGCTGGGTCCGTGAGGGTGAGTGTAGCGAGGGAAGGTCCGGGAAAGTATAATAGACCAATACAACTCACAATGTTGCAGTGTTCCTTGTGTTCTCTTCATTATGTATTGCTGGTGATCAGTAACTCACCCAAGAAGAACTATCATTTACGAGTAATATTATTAATAATTAATAATCATTATTTCTTCACATTTCGAGTAAAAAGTAAAAAAAAAAAGAAATATGTTTTGGTGTTTTTGTGGTAATATTTCTCATAAGACACACACAAGGATGGTAATGAGCTAATGTATGAAAGTACACCATTCATTTTATAACAAATACACATTACGTCGTGTACTGTTCTTCCCTCATTATGTCTTTACGACTCTCGTTTGTATGTTGATTTATGTTGTAGTTAATTTGTCTAGTTTGGTGAAGAGAGAGAGAGAGAGAGAGAGAGAGAGAGAGAGAGAGAGAGAGAGAGAGAGAGAGAGAGAGAGAGAAGTGTTGTAAGTGATCAGGTTCTTACACGTCAGTGGAGCGTGAAGGGCTGGAAAATGGCAGGCGTTCGTGAGTCAATTGTTGTCGAGAAAACGGGATGCCACAGAGAAAACGGGATGTACCCGCGCTGCGTCTTTCCTTCGCCAGGTCTATCATTACCTCTGGAAGTCTTCTTTTGTTTTTTGTTTTTTTTGTTTGAGCGATGTTATTGTAAGTGCCGTAACGTGCGTGGTGTGTAGGGATGACAGTTGACCAACAAGGTGTTGGCTTTTGGTATATGACGGTGTTTACGACCTCTGTTGCGTCCATATCATCCTACACTGAACATTGTTAACTACCAATTCGCTGACATTTCTCCATAGATACCTCCAGATATGTCTTATTGCTTCATCTGTATTTTGTTTATGAACGGATACTTGTTAGGAGGGACGTAATAGTCTTCTTACCTATTTAAGAGCAGTGTTTGTTTATTTGTTTGCTTGTTTGTTTGTTTTTCCCAGTAGGTGTCTGTCGAGGTGTTACCGCTGGTGTACCGCACAGGCATCTACCGGATGGTGCGACCGCCTTATCCTGATAGTCCTTGTTGTTCATTGGTTCCTTCATATTGGAGAGTATTGCTCACTATGTACATACTCATCTCTACCAAGAAATGTGTCATAATCATGGTGGGTAGGTCTGTGGTTTCTTGTGTCATAATCATGGTGGGTAGGTCTGTGGTTTCTTGTGTCATAATCATGGTGGGTAGGACCGTGGTTTCTTGTGTCATAATCATGGTGGGTAGGACCGTGGTTTCTTGTGTCATAATCATGGTTGGTAGGTCTGTGGTTTCTTGTGTCATAATCATGGTGGGTAGGTCTGTGGTTTCTTGTGTCATAATCATGGTTGGTAGGTCTGTGGTTTCTTGTGTCATAATCATGGTGGGTAGGTCTGTGGTTTCTTGTGTCATAATCATGGTGGGTAGGTCTGTGGTCCTTGGTTGCCACACTGTCCTAACCTTCACACTATCCACGTACCTGAAGGCAATTTCAGCAGTGACCTGTGCCTGATTTCCATCTCTTATAACCTCGGTAATATGATGTTGTAGTGTGAGGCTGCAGACAGTGTCAAGCCACAGCTCCCTCCCACACCCACGTGACTTTCATAGCGTCATGTTCCTCATGATTTAGTGTATATGATTCCAAGAATGTGTATGCTTCTGTACGTGTATAGTGTGTATAGTTATGTATTTGTATGTTTTTAGTGTGACTGCCTATCACACCTTTACCTTTGTGGGGTGGCATTTCTTAACTTCTTCACCATTATGTTGAGCAGAGGATGGTATATGGTCGTGATGTGTGCGTGTGTTGCTTGGCCTTCATGATGCGCGTGTCCACAGATGCTGATGGTGGGGAAATGTTTCCACCCAGGCCGCCTCAGTGACTGACTCCTCTCGCAATATCTCTCTCACGTAGCCTGTGTGTGTGTGTGTGTGTGTGTGTGTGTGTGTGTGTGTGTGTGACACACGTTTCTCTTATCCTTGTATATGTGCACCATGTCTTTACTTCTGTATGTGTATTTATATACACACACTCACCCCAGTCTGAGCCAGGTACCCATCTATCGACCAGCTAGGAGAGGAGGATGAACATCTGGGGTGGGTGTGGGCCTCTGGGGTGGGTGTGGGTTCGAACGCAGATGGATCCGTGCATGATGCTTCAACAATACCGTTTGTATTGTGTGTCTGTTTACTTGCTGGGTGTACATTGCCTGTGTACACTGCATGTGTACATTGGAACGTGTGGCTGTGTTAAGTCTTCACCAGGAGTGTGAGTTTAATCATAATGATGATAATAATAATACTTAAGGATGTATTGAATTAACTGCTACCAAAGGATGAAAATATAGTACATGACTCAGGTAATGGGAGGTGTGTGGGTAAGGGTTGACGTAAGGGTAAACAAACTGTCTTATCACGTTGGCTAAGTCGAGATTAATGTAATCAGCTGATGGCTGATGATCACTTTGGTTTGCATGGGTTTGATGCTACTGTAGCTCGGGGACGAGGGATCTCTGGTTGGCAGGAGATCACGGTGGCGGGGATGGTGTTTCTCTTCTGTCTGTCGCATGAGGACCAGGTAAATGGTTGGAGAGAGAGAGAGAGAGAGAGAGAGAGAGAGAGAGAGAGAGAGAGAGAGAGAGAGAGAGAGAGAGAGAGAGAGAGCCGAGCAGACCATTGTGTTGAGCGCCTCCCTGGAAGATGGTGTTAAGGAGGATCGGGGATGATCTTAGACGTTCTTCTCTGTATTTGTTCCAGTAGCCTCTGTTGTGTGGTGGGTGAAGGAGGTGAGGCTAGGTGGAGTGAGGGTTACGTTCATGTTCTCTTGAGTTATATCGCAGGAAGCCAAGTGCGTGTAAACGTGTGAGTTTGTGCACCAGTGCGTGTGCACATGTATGTATGTGCACCAGTGCGTGTGTACGTGTGAACTTGTGCACCAGTGCGTGCGTGAATGTAATTAATTTGACCTTCAAGAAGAAAATGACATGTAGGAAATGCGAGTCCTGTCCTCAAAGGAGTGTTGCCAGGCTGAACTAAATGATTTTTAGTCTTCCTTGTCTCGCTAACAACAAACCTAACCCATCATGGCGCCGGTCGCTCGTTCGGTCGGCTGGTCGGTCGGCTGGTCGATCGGCTGATTGGTCGGCTGGTCGGTCGGCTGGTTGGTCGGCTGGTCGGTCGCATAATCTCAAAACTCCTTCTGACGCAGTTCACTTCGCTCCTGACGGAACCTTCAGATCTTAAGAATTAGAAACGGAAACGTAATACAAATGGTGGTTCAGGGTCTGTGCTCTTAGCTGATTGGATGAGAATGCAAAAGTCTTAACTTAATTGATTTCCACCTTAGCGTGTGATGATGGCCATGCCAGAATTGTTCATTGTACTCTTTCTTTCGCAAGATGGTTATTGATCCAGAAACCATCATTAGCAAACTACAAGACGCGTCGCGTCGTGTCATGATTTGTATAAATGCGATGATATTCGAGGATATGACTTTTATTTCACTTATATTTCTGGGGTTATGGAGAGACGTCTTGGCTGCCCCAAGTGTAGGGCACCGAAGATGTTAGCCCGTGCACTGGTCTTCCTCGGCCAAGACTCAGGTGTGCCGCGGTAAATGTGACAAGTTGATATTTTCCTCCTTAAGATTATTTTTTTTCCCCAGGTTGTTCATGGTGTGTGTGTGTGTGTGTGTGTGTGTGTGTGTGGCGTCGTCTTCTTCCTGTAGTCGAACAGATTGTTGGGCGGTGGGGCGACGTTCCTTTGTTTTGCTTGCCTTGGAGGATCCATCCCTGCTTGTGTACCCGCGTTCCTCCAGTTCCCACACGACCTTCATCTTTCTGTTCTTTTCTTTCGCCAGATATTATATGGTCTTGCTGCAATGTTTGAATTCGTCGGATTGTATGATAAACATCCTTTTCGTCTATATTCAGCTATTGCGGGGAAAATGTACAATATGATGTTTACTGGGATTGTTTTATATAAGTATACAATATGTCAATAACCAGACTGGAATTAGTTTTAGTATTGATTAATGAGATAATCTTCCGCCATTGTTTCATGTGTTTCTGTTTGTTAATCTTGGAATATAAAGTATTAGTGTTGGATGTGGAGCTTTTACACTTGTGTTCCGACGCCCCCCTCAGATACCAGCCTCTTTTGTTTCGAGATAGATCACCTTATAGTTTTTGTTTATATCACACCATTTATACTTGAGCTCGACTGATTTCCTGTAGTTTACCAGGTTCAGCAGCTTACTTCAGAATGCCAGTGTTACCATTTCTGGCGCTTCTGTCCAGTGTTACCACCATCATCACTACCACCATAAGTGTTACCACCCCTCCTGTTACTACTAGTCCACTCCAGTAACCACCACTACGACCACTACTACCACCATCCACACCACCGACCAGACACACACACACAACTTGTCCTAACCTAACCAGTTTATGACGTCGAACTAGAATGGTAACATGGCTATGTCCCCCGCCTTGCCCTGTAGGGACCCCATTCATACGTACACACACACACACACACACACACACACGTGCCACAGACACGCACTTCGCTGCCTAGAAAAAGTCATATATAAACACAAACACACTGGAAACAGTCGCATATGTGGACACTGGGAGAGGAAGTAAGCATGGGACACCGAGGTCCAACACACAGACGGACACAAGCTGTTCATAACACAGATCCGACTGGTAAAAATGGCTCTGAGATTATCCTAATATTTAGAAAACGTAGCGAGAGTTGTATTGTTAAAGTTGGCTCAAGATGTAAACATGGTGATCAATGTATAAATAGATCATGTTGTCTGTAAACACACTGAGACTACAGTGTAGTTTTAAGCTTAGTTTATTTTATAAATCTCGCTTCGATTATTGAGTAAAATTTGGATTGATGTAATTCGACATTTTAACCACTTTTGATATTTATGTTACAACAATGTGCCTTTCAGTCTTGATATTTGCCCCTGCTCATCAACCGAAGAAATTTAAAGTTAGATTTGGTTTAATCTTCCAGGAGCGTCAGTGTTTTGTGTGAGGTTGTAGAGGTTGTGTAGGAGGAACATTGTTTTGAACACATCATATTTAGTAAGCAGAGTGTTGAACGTGACATGCTTGGTGTACAGATCTGATCCTGTAGCACCACAGAGTAGGTCCTGAACTTACGCTGATGTCGAGTAATATGGTAGGCATGATAATTTGATGACGTCCATAGTAGTAATTTTCTTATATCAATTTATTTCATCTTTCTACGACATTATAGTTAGAAACACGTAGATATGTGCATCGTCATATACAGTATTATAATAGGAAATATTTGTGGTAATCTTACAAGCTGCAGTAATACAAGAGTTTGGCGTCTTTGTACACGAAAGTTTGACAGGTTTGAAGGTGATACAAACTGAAAGGCTTCCCGTAACGTTAACCACAGTTCACTAAGATATTGAACATACACTCTGGCGGTACACAAGACTGTTAGGTCTTTCAAGATGAATTTCTTTGTTCTGATGTAAACAGACGAAATCTCTGTTGTCTCTTTACTTCTTCTGTCTTCAATATGTACATTTACCAGCTGCTGGGAAATGTTCATATCCTCAATAAACTGGGGTATGTGTTCATCATATGTTCATATACAGGTTCGTGTGTTCACATGATCCTAAAACCTGTAGTTGTCCACAAGCTATAGAACGTATCACTAGTGTTCACAAACTGACCCTTATGTGTACTATTCATTATGGTGAAAATGTTCAATTTTTTTTTTTCCTTTTTTTTCTGGTTCAGTCGAGCATTTCGTTGGTTCAGGTGGAGTTCATACATTATTCATTCTGTCATCCTGATCATGCGCACCAGCATTTCATTTACCGCCTGAAGTAACAGACACTTATCTGTGCATGTTTTGTGCCTGGTGTACTGCATGTTGCTCAGGCACACACTCCGTCTTGGATAGAAAATATTATTTATTCACACACACAAGATTCCTTCCTTACTTGAGTGTTTATATATATATATATATATATATATATATATATATATATATATATATATATATATATATTTTTTTTTTTTTTTTTTTTTTTTTTTTTTATACTTTTTGGCTGTCTCCCGCGTTTGCGAGGTAGCGCAAGGAAACAGACGAAAGAAATGGCCCAACCCCCCCCCCCCCATACACATGTACATACCGTCCACACACGCAAATATACATACCTACACAGCTTTCCATGGTTTACCCCAGACGCTTCACATGCCTTGGTTCAATCCACTGACAGCACGTCAACCCCTGTATACCACATCGCTCCAATTCACTCTATTCCTTGCCCTCCTTTCACCCTCCTGCATGTTCAGGCCCCGATCACACAAAATCTTTTTCACTCCATCTTTCCACCTCCAATTTGGTCTCCCTCTTCTCCTCGTTCCCTCCACCTCCGACACATATATCCTCTTGGTCAATCTTTCCTCACTCATTCTCTCCATGTGCCCAAACCATTTCAAAACACCCTCTTCTGCTCTCTCAACCACGCTCTTTTTATTTCCACACATCTCTCTTACCCTTACGTTACTCACTCGATCAAACCACCTCACACCACACATTGTCCTCAAACATCTCATTTCCAGCACATCCATCCTCCTGCGCACATCTCTATCCATAGCCCACGCCTCGCAACCATACAACATTGTTGGAACCACTATTCCTTCAAACATACCCATTTTTGCTTTCCGAGATAATGTTCTCGACTTCCACACATTTTTCAAGGCTCCCAAAATTTTCGCCCCCTCCCCCACCCTATGATCCACTTCCGCTTCCATGGTTCCATCCGCTGACAGATCCACTCCCAGATATCTAAAACACTTCACTTCCTCCAGTTTTTCTCCATTCAAACTCACCTCCCAATTGACTTGACCCTCACCCCTACTGTACCTAATAACCTTGCTCTTATTCACATTTACTCTTAACTTTCTTCTTCCACACACTTTACCAAACTCAGTCACCAGCTTCTGCAGTTTCTCACATGAATCAGCCACCAGCGCTGTATCATCAGCGAACAACAACTGACTCACTTCCCACATATATATATATATATATATATACATCTTGGAAGTTTGTTTTGATATTTTGTATTGACGTAGTTATGGATATAAATCCATGCCGTTAGTTTTGTAGGATTGATAGAATTTTCAATGTTTTGTTTATTTGTGCAACATTGACTTTATATTTTAGTTGCGATCTTACAGGGAGGCAGTGTTCGAATGCGTTGACACATAACTTAAGTAAGTGTAGCAAGATCCACATGGGTTGAGGGCTGGCACTGCCTCCCCCAGGGTTCCTCTCCTGACGTCAGATAAAGAAAACGCGTCGTGGGGGGAAAGGGTAAGCTATGCGCCGCCATTATCCTCGTCGTTCACCGTTTATTAAAGCGTTTAACTCCAGTTGTTGCCTTGTGTGGGAGGCCAGACACTGGAGTTACGATTCATTGGTCTTCGCAGACCGTCGCTAACGATCATGGATGGGTGGTACAGTCGTTAGGGAAGAAGAAAAAAGTATTATGATGCAAAAAAAAAAAAAACAAGTGAGCATCGACATTGACCTTGGCTGTCCCGCGCAGGTGTCGGGTTCCACGTGCCCAGGAACCTTACCCGCCCCCCCCCCCTTACCAACCCCCTCCCGCAACCCCTGCTGAAACCGAACCTCCACTCCCTCCCTCCCTCCCACTACGCCGTGTCCGGACACATGCTTGTGGCTCTGGATTCGGAGGGTAAGTTTATGATTTCATCGACTACGTTGGTTACGAACGCCTCCTCTGCATTGTGTTGGTAATATGTATGTCTGTATCGAATCCATCATTTTGCTTTATCTCACGTGTTACAGACGTCATAGAGTAACAAAACATCAAGTTGAGTGTGAATGCTACATAACGTAATTGTAACATAAAATTACTTCTTGGTTTCGGTGTTGTCCTCGGCGTTCAGTTCACTGAGCATGAATACAAGATACATCGAACCCCCAGAATTAAGGTTGAAAGGAACGTGTAAGGAGCGTAACGGAACGCAAGGAACACTTCCATTGTGCTCGAACCCGCACACGCACGTAACACAAAGACCAAATCTCAAGTCACAATATACAAGTCCGAACGCTAATGGCTGAGGGTTCCTGTATCCCGATGCGTCCCTCATGGCTCGGGCTTCCGCGCAGTTATCATTTACAATAATCATTTATTGAAATTTATTCGTTTAGCACAATTGTTACTTTCTGCTACATTGTTCTTTGGTTTGGATGAAGGAGTTCATAGTTACCTGTAAACATGTAACGCGTTACTTCCTGTGGTGTGAAAAATGTCTAGTCGTATATTTATCATTATTTATCATAATGGCCACCAGTGGTAGGTAAAGGAAAATAAGATAAAGAATGAAGATATTAAGTCAAGTTCATCAGTCAAGTAGAGAGGTTAGAGGAAGGTAGGAGCAAGTTGCACACTTACGATGTTCGTGCGAAGGAACGGTTCTCCTCGTGTGTCTGGTCCACACACGCAAGCTATGGGAAGCAGCGGCCACACGCCAGCCACGGGTCCAAGCCTCGGTGGGATGTTCTTGCCTTGGGATAGGGATGAAATACAATGCCCACGTATCTCCTGCGTGTCGTAGAAGACATCTAAGAGGAGGTGGTGGTGGTGGGGGGAGGCTAGAAATCCTCCTCTCCTGTATTACCACTTAAAAGTTGCAACGCAAGAAGGAAAGAAGCGGCCAAGCGAGGACTTTTCCCGGAATCATCCTGGGCTGGTGACGGGGCCTGGCTGGACAAGGCAGGCTGGTTACTGCTGTGTTCATGGTTATTATTCTGCCATGGTCAGCAAGGCTGACGTCCAAGTCATTTGTTTATTTATCATGGCGTAATGCAGGTATGCAGCGGGTCTAAATGCTTAGTTATGTACCGTCTGTTTATTGAGCTGTTTGCTGCCGCCTGTGGTTTGTGCAGGGCAAGTCCTGTATTTATGATACACTTGTTGATTTATTGTTTTATTATACAAGGAGGTTGAAGCACATATTGTATTATTTTTTTAATTATTATCAGTATTTTATTTTTGATGCTGCGATGCCGTGTTTTTGCTTATCTCAGCAAACTTATATGTATATATATATATATATATATATATATATATATATATATATATATATATATATATATATATATATATATATATATTGTTGATTTGTTTATTAGGTGAAAGTGGACTTGTATACAGACCTGAGCGATACTAGAAGCAAATGAGGAAATAATCATATGGAGTCTGAAATCAGATATTTATATCCCGTTTCTGAATATGAACAATGAAATGTGATGGAAGAAGTCGGACAGAGACAGACTGACGCAGTGGAACAATCGAAGTGTTTACTTAGTGAAGTTTGAACTACCGCACGTGTGGGCAGCAGGACGAAGCACGTGCATGAAGCACGTGCATCAATGTGAAATGGCATTATAACATAGATTTTAAGATACTACTTCGTCAATCTATTTCTGTCTTTGATGACTTTCTGCTTACATGTTTTTTTATTATTATTATTATTATTTATAGTGTACGGTTTTTTGAGGACAAGGGCGAGGCACGTGTCCATTTGAAGAGCCACAGAAAAATGCATGAAGCATCGAGTGGAAATAAAATATTGCAGAAATCTTCGTCCTGGGGTTGGGTGGAGTCTGGTAAGTCCCGTCCCCGGGTTGGTTTTGAAGATTACGGAAAACATCGCTGAAACACAGAAGTTAGATGGTAAAGCCAAGGGTGTACCGTCTGTGTTGGCTTGACGCCCTGAAGAATGCGGTACGACCCTGGAGCACGACGGTACGACCCTGGAGCACGACGGTGCGACCCTGGAGCACGACGGTACGACCCTGGAGCACGACGGTACGTGGAGCACGACGGTACGACCCTGGAGCACGACGGTACGACCCTGGAGCACGACGGTGCGACCCTGGAGCACGACGGTGCGACCCTGGAGCACGACGGTACGTGGAGCACGACGGTGCGACCCTGGAGCACGACGGTACGACCCTGGAGCACGACGGTGCGACCCTGGAACACGACGGGAGTACGACGGTGCGACCCTGGAGCACGACGGTACGTGGAGCACGACGGTACGACCCTGGAGCACGACGGTACGACCCTAGAGCACGACGGTACGACCCTGGAGCACGACGGTACAACCCTGGAGCACGACGGTACGACTTTGGAGCACGACGGTGCGCCCCTGGAGCACGACGGTACGTGGAGCACAACGTTACGACCCTGGAGTACGTCGGTACGACCCTGGAGCACGACGGTGCGACCCTGGAGCACGACGGGAGTACGACGGTGCGACCCTGGAGCACGACGGTACGTGGAGCACGACGGTGCGACCCTGGAGCACGACGGTATGACCCTGGAGCACGACGGTACGACTTTGGAGCACGACGGTGCGCCCCTGGAGCACGACGGGAGTACGACGGTGCGACCCTGGAGCACGACGGTACGTGGAGCACGACGGTGCGACCCTGGAGTACGTCGGTACGACCCTGGAGCACGACGTTACGACCTTGGAGCACGACCAGTGATGGTCTAATCTTGTGAATGAGTGTCGTTGGCCAGTCGTCCGTACCCAAGGATTGCACCGTCGTGCTCAAGGGACGGAGCACTGCTGGGCTGTCGGTGTGTGTAGTGGGGCCACAAAGCCTCACACATAAACCAGAAGCGCTTTTGAGAAGTTCTTCAGTGAGTTTTGACACTTCCCCTCCACTCTACCAGGGGCCCGAGCCAAGCATCATGCGTCGCTCTGACGTCATTCGATGTTTCGCAGTAGTAGACGTGGTCTGTGTGCGGGAAGAGAAGGATGTAGAGTGGGATGAGGTAAACTGGTCGGGATGTGTGATACTGGGAAGGTAAAACAGGCCACTCAGGTTTGCTATGTGTTAGGTCGGCTGCTCATTAGGGAGAGGAGATGTGAATTTGCATCAGAGAGAGAGAGAGAGAGAGAGAGAGAGAGAGAGAGAGAGAGAGAGAGAGAGAGTTTCCAGATATGATAGAAAGGTGTTTCTTTTAGGGAATGTGTCTGTGTTAAACTCTGACAGTGTCTGTATTCGCTAATAAGAAGAGACGCTACGTTAACCGTATTATTTTACGTTTTCCAGTTATCGTTAATGACAAGACCATAGTGCCATATTGACCATACTGGAATACGAAGCACAACCAATACTTTTGTAATGTAAGCAGTGTCATTAGCTAATAACAACATTTTTTTCACAAGAAGCTGGAGGTGTTGGGGGTGGATAGGCAGGATGTGAGCGCTGGGGGTGGGTTAGCAGGGTGTGAGCGCCACTGGCTGAAGATAGCGGTAATCATCATTGTTTTGGTTGTGGAGTGCTGGGTCATCGGGGCTCTTCCATCTCTCGCGACTGCTGGACCAAAATATGTTCGACAGTTCTTTCTACGCCACAAATCTATACCTGTAGCCACCGTACAAAACCATCAGGGTAAAATTCCGTACCCATGCTGTATGAATAGGTAATGACACACACACACACACACACACACACACACACACACACACACACACACACACGAAAGTTGGTGATACACCTAAATAGATAGGAAGGCAGGTAGGTAAGGAGTCAGGTAAGTAGGTAGGAAGGAAGGGAGGCGGTAGTTAGGCAGGTGGGTCGTAGTGTGATATATCCAGCCAGCCATAACCACCTTCACCACCTCTCGTGCAAGTGTATAATTTACCTGGAGGCAGAACACGTCTCGTCCCGTGGCGAGGCGTCTGATCACCCTTGATGAAACCTTGGTGGTGGTGTCGGGGTTAGAGATAACCCCCGTGAGTCTCACAGGCCCAGGTTCGAGTCCAGGACAGAAGAGTCCGGTTCACATCTGACCTCTACGCACGGGTGGATCACAAAAGCATTCCCGTGTCCCACTCCCAACACGGGGCGTTACGCGCACCCTCCCTCCTTCCCGTATGAAGCAGAGGCGGGCATTACGGTCAGTGTGTGTGTGTGTGTGTGTGTGTGTGTGTGTGTGTACGATAACGGTAAAGTCAGTTGAAATAACAAGACTGGGGTGTGAGGCTCAGGGCCTGACCTTATTGAGTTGTGCTGGGGGTTATGATGACCCACAACCAAAGGTCAAGGTGTTGTTTGGATGCTGGGTTGAATCTAGGTTGTCACGGGTTGGTGTGGGGGGGGGGGGGATGTTTCCGTCTCTGCCGGCCGACCAGGAACCAATCATTGCCTGGAATTACGCCAGGTACCTCACTCGCCCGAGGCCCGCGCCCTGCCACCCTCTGGGGTCATGGAGATGGAGGTCAGGAAGATGGTGACCGGGTCACTAGGTAGGCATGGCTCAGCAGTCCGGGCCTCGCCTGCTAGTTTTGTATCATTATATTTTTCCAAACTCAGTCCACACGTCGTGCACCATGTCTGTTTAATCGTAGGGGTCCTTAACCCGGCTTGGTGATTACAGTGTGTGGGAGGTGGTGGGGGGATTGTTCAGGAGACATGGTTGAAGTGTCTATGGTTCGTCTCATCACCTACAGTGTAAGGATTATCCGTCTGTTCGTGGAATTCAAGCGTATGGATCAAGACGTTTGGCTT
Organism: Panulirus ornatus; assembly: GCF_036320965.1. Classification (NCBI taxonomy): domain Eukaryota; kingdom Metazoa; phylum Arthropoda; class Malacostraca; order Decapoda; family Palinuridae; genus Panulirus; species Panulirus ornatus. The sequence continues at coordinate 23,484,209 of NC_092278.1, forward strand.
CTTGGGGAGGAGGGCGCAGACGTGTCTTCAGGAGGAGCGTGCCCTACATGCGCTGGGTCCGGGTTAGGGACCTGCTGGCTCTGGGCATGGCTAGGGTAGGATTCCTCACATGATCTCACGTTTTACTGTCCCATTTATCATATACAAAGCTTTACTGTAACATACATTTGTTATAAATAAAGCTTGACTGTCTCATCTCATATGTAAAGCTTTACTGCATCAAACATATCTTATATATAAAGTTTTACTCCATGTATCTTTGACATTCTTTCTAAGTTTTACTGTAAAATGTCCTCTCCATTTGTTTCAAGTTTTACGATAATATAACTTTATAAATTTGAATTGTTGATTCTCTGTGTGTCTTTTCATATTCGTTAGCTGCCTTTATGACTTTTGATTAATGTGTCTTCAATCTTATTTATGTTTTGACACACATACAACACTAACACGCATATGAACACCACATCAATCAAATATTATGTTATATTTGATATTTTTCTTACCAATGCCAATACCTAGACTTGATTACTGGAGTGTTAACAGAATTTCTTAGCTCTTTTAAGATTCTTCCGCCATTGATGAAAACTAGACGAGAAACAATAATGCTACGTAGTAAGTCTATATTTCCTCAGTGTGGATCGGTTTGTGACCTTTCAGCGACGTCTTCCTGAATGTTTACCCTCTGAAGTCAGCTGGCCCGTTACCCGCTCGCCACCCGTCTGACTCTCTCTCTCTCTCTCTCTCTCTCTCTCTCTCTCTCTCTCTCTCTCTCTCTCTCTCTCTCTCTCTCATCATTCGCGCCACAGCTCACAGCTGGGCTCCCCCCTCCCCCGCCATCATAGGTTAGTCGTACGCCTGGCAACATAAGCCTTTCCTAGAATGCAGCGTAGCCACGTTCGTATAGTCTTCCACCCTCTGAATTGCAGTGGTGGGTTATGAATGTATATGATGGTTGAAGGGGGAGAAAGATCTGGCAACACTTTTTTGGGACGCTGTTACCAGCACCATGGAGGCTCACACCCCTGTATAAGGTCATAGCCAGATAGGTTACTTCATGGTTTAATGTGGACCGGGAGATCTGGCAACCAGGGTTCTTCAGGCAGAAACTCTACATGAAACGCAGATTCGAATTCCATGTTTGGTCCTGAGTGATGGAGGGGTCCGGGGCTACCTATCTCTGATATTTTTTTTTACTTCCCTAATTCGAACCCCAACTTCGATGTAGCGTTATTCATCATAAAAGAGTTGGAAATATACGTTATTTTGTGGTGATCTGCCGTGGTTTAACCCCGCCATTGCGTTTAAGATGGGATCTAGCGAGGTGGACAGACCTCAAATATCATGTAGCGCCAGCATGATGTCCTACAGTGAGAGACATGGCATGGACACGACAGGCCACGGCAACCTTGGCAGTCACAAAAAACTCGGAATTAAGTCAGAGGTTCGCCGGGTGTTTGTAGGTCTGATTCTTAAAGAGAGAGAGAGAGAGAGAGAGAGAGAGAGAGAGAGAGAGAGAGAGAGAGAGAGAGAAGGAAGAGAATGCCACAGCTGCGACGATCAAGGGATTGAAGGAAGAAGCATCATAACGGCCAATCCTCGTCTGTTTGGTCTCCACACACAAACTGCGGGAAGCAGCAGCCAGAAGCCTCACACACACACACACACACACACACACACACACACACACACACACAGCTTACGAGATGGTTTTTTTTTCCTTTTATATTATGGTACGTTTTCTAGATGAGGATACCAACGAATTTATGAAACGAAAGTATTTTCTTGGTACTCGATTTCAGTTTATGAAATTGTGTCACCAGGAATTACTGGCCTTTCCCTAGATACTGTGGGTGTTAGATACTGTGGGTGTTAGGGACTGTGGGTGTTAGGGACTGTGGGTGTTAGGTACTGTGGGTGTTAGATACTGTGGGTGTTAGATACTGTGGGTGTTAGATACTGTGGGTGTTTGTAGGTTTCAATCATTTTTCTCTGGTGATTCCAAGACGTAATTAGTTTACTTTAATATTGTAGCTCAGCATTGTTTTACTGGAGAACAAATTATATTTTATGATATACGAGCAGCTGTTGTGGCAATCTGATCAGGTTTTATATATCAAAACTACCTAGTTTCAGCGACAATAGTTCACTAGATGAGATTACATTAAGCTTTTCAGATCATGAAGATAACCTGCGACATGTTTTTATTATATAACGTAACTTTAAGCTGTTCTCAAGATGAGAACACACCTGGTGGTCAACGAAGGTATGTTAACGAAGGATTTGCCCATCGTTGAACAGTGACACACTGTGACCACTGAACCATGGGGTATGAATGGGAGGTTCATCTTGTGAATATTGATTCGTTTTTAGTTGTGACTGGAATAGAGAGGCGTAGATGGAGCCATGATGGAGGATGTGTGTCTGTGTGATGCACAGACCGTCTGGGGTAAACACGCATCTCGTCCCACATCTTTTCCTTCCAAACTCTGGGTCAGTGTACAGCTCTGAGGCTGCGCTACACAGTAAAGGGTATGGTGGACTCCTTTGCAGCGAGATGTTCCTCGATGCTGCTTACCTAATGAGAGTTTAATATTATTCACTGGCTGTGTATAACCTCAGATAGGAGTCCGGTAACACACACACACACACACACACACACACACACATACACACACACACACACACACACACACACACACACACGCATTCAGTTACTGTGTTCTCATGCAGTTTAGTGTGTGTGTGTGTGTGTGTGTGTGTGTGTCATTTTTTCCATGGATAATTGCTGCTTGTTTTTCATGTTCTAAACTACGGTAATTTAATTGTGGCTGTTGGCATCATTGTGTGATGCCAGATGCCTCCAGTTTCTTCACTCGCTTTGGGAATCAATTAGACATTGCCTTAGAGTCATTATACTTTGTTATGCTCATTACCCTCTTCCTCTGGAGTCATTGTACAGCCTGTGGCCTCGTCATACCCTTCCTGCGCGCGCATCGTCAGGCACAACCCGCACGACATGTACCATTGTATTCAAGATGGCTTCCCAGAAGGAAAGATTTGCGTGTCATTTGCTGGGTTTATATACATGTGTATGTTTGGTTGTTTTATTAAAATGTTGGGAGGTTTATTTTGATAACCAGGAGACGGAGGAGGAGGAGGAGGAGGAGGAGGAGGTCAGACAATGTCTTAAAGTGACGTCATGTTTCTCGTTGCAGGGGTCGCCAGTGTTGCCAAGCTGGGAGGGTCGCTTGTCCTGAGGTGAGTTGGTAATAATTTGTCTCCATTATCTATTAAATGAACGCAGAATAAATGATAAGAAAACGTTAGCACATTATAAATAAGATTCAGACTTCATTTTACTGGAAAATTTTTATTGAATTTATATCTATCTATCTATCTATCTATCTATCTATCTATCTATCTATCTATATATATATATATATATATATATATATATATATATATGTGTGTGTGTGTGTGTGTGTAGAAAGTGCTTGCTGCAGCAGTAAGGTCTAATTTACCGGTCCTTGAGGTGGAGTTTGGACGACTCTGGCGTATCTTTCCGGTTGTCAAAACTCATAATAATATAGTATGATTATTGTAGTCTGGTAGGTATACTCTCTCTCTCTCTCTCTCACACACACACAACATAGTGACCCCCCCACACCCCACACTCCCCAGCTATAGGGTGCTAGGCATGCCCCCCTCCCCCCCCAACCTGCCTTAATATAGCGTGGGTTGTGACGTCACACTCAGGCAAGGTCAACACCCAACCTGTCCAGCCCTTGTTGCCCACCTGTTCACCTCTAATTGTGAAGCGTAGCTGTTGGGCAGTTTAGCCCTCTAGTCCCTTGTGGTTCCTGGGATCGTGTGGAAAATATCAGGATCTGGAAATCATGTAAATATGTAGGTCATTAAAGCTTATCTTTAGATCTCTAAACCTTACCCTAATGTCTCAGAGCTTAACTTCAGATGTTTAAGGTTAATTTTAGGTCTCAAAGCTTATTCACAGGTTTCTAAGCTTAAGCGCCGGTCCCTAAGCTTATCTTTGCGTCCTAATAGTGTCGGTACTTCATAGCTGCGTAGACTTTTTCTAAGTCACAGTTCTATAAGACTGTCTTAGGCTCTGTAAGGTCTTCATAGGCTCTAAATAAGGTTGATAATGGGCTCTGTGACACCATATAGGCTCTGTAAATACACACGTGTGTGTGTGTGTGTGTGTGTGTGTGTGTGTGTGTAACTCACGTACATACTAAGACGCGCATGCGCCCGCCTGACGTTTTCTTCTCCGCTGCACAAAGAGCGGAAGCTATCTGTCTGTTGGCTGTAAACCTTGACTGTTGCGTGTGTGTGTGTGTGTGTGTGTGTGTGTGTGTTCAAAGGCAACCCTGGGTTAGGATGTCAAGTATTTATTAAAGTCTTGCACGACCGTGCGATCCTTGAGCACGACGGTACGACCCTTGAGCACGACGGTACGACCCTCGTTGGGTTATGGTGTCCTGGCCTTTATTGAGTAAAGTCTAAAGGCCAGGTCATCAAGGCCAAGAATCGTACCGTCGTGCTCGAGGGTCGTACCGTCGTGCTCGAGGGTCGTACCGTCGTGCTCGAGGGTCGTACCGTCGTGCTGTACGGACATGCGCACTCCCGTGTGTTTTACGAACACATTATCTTGGTTACGACCAGCAGGAGCAGCAGGAGTGGTGAAGGTGGTCGCCATTATCCGGGATAACCATCCACCTGGAGGAGGCTCCCATCTCCGCCCACACCACCCTCAGGGAAGCCACGCCCACCCCGCCCACACACCCACCTGAGGGGCGAGGTTGGGTCTTGCGCTGGTGAAACCGACGAACCCGACGACATTTGAAGTTATTCCATCATTGTGTCTAGAGCTAATGGCTGGATGGTATTAGTGTAAGAGAGAAAAGATAAAGAGATAAAGGTATTTGTCACACTGGAAAGAGACTGTCCTCAACACGACACGCGTGAGAGCGGTGGCTGGCGGGAGAAACTTTGGCGCTCGTCCAACCCTGGCTTCTCAGCTGTATACATTTAAATCACATCCTTGACTCGCCATCTTGTAAATCATTTTCATGACACCTTCGACTTTTTCCATCTTTCTGGGTAGATCCGTACGACTCCTCCTTCCCTCCCTCACTGTGAGGGTGTGATCCGGCAAAGATGTAGACGCTAACTGAAAGCTGATAATGTTATACAGTCTTGGCGAAAAATGTTTGGATAAGAGGCAAGTGCTTCGTGTTGCCTGTAAAATAGTTTTATGTCTTCCACTTGTAAAACTTGTTTTAAGATATTCATAAGATTCTCGTCGGAGTAGTGGAAAAAAAGGGTTTACATTCCTATTTACTTTCTGACACCGTCAAACCCCTACCTTGAGCGAATGGACGGGTCGGGTCGTAGACAGTGCTAGGCTAGGGCGATGGTATGGACAGACGAGGAGGCTATGGAAGCGCTCTACTGCAGCAGATGTTAAGGAAAATGTTTAACTTATCTCTGTACGAGTCGGATTTAACCTTCACACTGCCTCCCACCCGCCACTCCCTCAGTCTTAAATGTTAACTGTTTTACAGAGTTGAAAGGATATCGTAACTGTTCATTAACAGTCTTGGGGAGACGAGGGTAGGTTTTTCTTAAATGTTAATCGTCTTGATGTAGCGGTGGATGGGTTGTCTAGTGTTGTTACCCTTGGAATAGGGGCATCATAGTGTTATAACACTTCACTGTCCTCAGGTACTGGCAAGAGGCTTGTGCACTGCTGAAGAATAATGGTGCTATGGTGTATCTATTAGTAACTAGTTTGAAGTAGACGTCATATATGATCTTCACTTTTAACTACCAGAGTAACAGAGCAATAAAATCTCTACATTATTGGAATAGAAGTTGTCGATTATCTTAATTGATGAGATAGATTAAGACTGATAAGATTGTCTTCTCTTTATTTAACAATCAAATAAGCTGTTACTTCTGTTACCGACAAGACACGAAAGTAACAGTTAAGGTCATGTTAAGATAGTAATAGTTTAAGTCTTGTTAACCTGAAGGGTTGGTATTAGGCATAGTGAATATTGATGACTTAAACCCACGCTGTCCTAACTGTTCACTTGACCACTGTGTTGGTATCAGCGTATTTTACATATTCGTTGTATCGTATAATTAGATATTTAGTCTCGTAGTCTTGTCAATGCTAACAAAACTGCGACAAAAAAAAAAATTCAAAGAATATAAAGAATATTTGATATAATGATGGGCCTCATGTGTGGGCCTCCCCGTACAATACCAACAGATGGAAGGCCAAAATTTCACCTGAAAAAGTGAAGATAGATATTTGATTTACCCTGATCAGTATCAGAAGGATTATATAGAGGACTTATTAAAGTTATAGAAGTTAGAATACTTCCCATGTCGCGCTAACAGCCGATCAGACCCCATCATCAAGTCATACCAGGTGTTCCAGGGTGGGGCTCCAGGCCATCCAGCTACCTCGACCGGAACAACGCTGACTGCGTCACAGTGTTACGTCGGGGAGTCCTGACGCGCATGCGTCGGGGGCTGCGTGACGCACGGTGAGCAGTTGAAAAGTTTGGTGACGTAGGCATGGATGCTATATGTCATGAGTATTGTATATATCATACTGGGGTGAAAGGAACTTCGGCTCTGAGTTAAAGATTATGACGTACTGGACAGATTTTGAAGATGAAAAGTCTCGACATTGTCAAAGTTGGCTGATGTTTGATTGATGAATGTGTTGTGTGGTGACGAAGAGGAGGGAAGCGTGATGGGGTCTGAGTGTGAAGGAGGGTGAGTGTAAAATGGGAAGGATTGTGAGTGTGAGGAGGTAAGTGGTGAGGGACTGAGTGTGTGTGGTCAAGTGGGAGTGTGCGTGTAGGTGTTGATGAGAGATGTTTGTCTCCCACGCAAAGCTCTCTCTCTCTCTCTCTCTCTCTCTCTCTCTCTCTCTCTCTCTCTCTCTCTCTCTCTCTCTCTCTCTCTCATTAATATCAAGACATTGTCTTCACATTATGGTCATTTTCTTGTGTGTGTGTGTGTGTGTGTGTGTGCAGATTCGTATATGGTGTATGGAGATGTTCAATTACCGTTTTTTTATGTGTTATTTATCTAGATTATTTTTCCATATATTCATAGATGTATAGATGATGAACACATGGTGTGGTTTGAGAGTGTGTCATAATACAGTAGTATACGTGATAAGATCTGTTCCAGTATACGAGACAAGATTTCTCGATACAGATGATGGCGTGTTATGTTGACGCTCTTTTTCTTTAGTTAGATTACATATGTTCCATGTATGTATGTTCCATGTATGTATGTTCCATGTATGTATGTTCTATGTATGTATGTTCCATGTATGTATGTTCCATGTATGTATGTTCCATGTATGTATGTTCCATGTTCCAAATATACTGTGGTGTAGGTTGGCAGGCCGCCTGGGGAGCAGGCACAGCCGGTGTGTGGAGCAGGCTGTGTGCCTGCATGGTCAGGAGGCGACACACAACCATGGGGTCTCTGGTGGAACCTGATGGACGGTGGTCTTGCGTGCCCGTGTGAGACGCCGTCTGTGGGGTGGTGGGACGTGGTGGGGTCCACCATGTGGTGGGACGTGGGACATCCCAGGGCGTCATGGCGCATGTCAACACGTCGTGACGTGTCATGCAAGGGGGGAGGAAGAGGTAATAATACCAGTGGAGGAATGTCCACTTGGCCCCCCCTCACCCAGGCCCAGTCACCAGCAGCCTGGCCTCAGACGTGGCTCCTGGCATGAGATCACCCTTATTTGTGATGGCTCCCGTGCAGGTGTGTACACCTGTCAGAGGGGGGTGGTCTCCTGTGCAGGTGTGTACCCCTGCCAGAAGGGGATCTCCCGTGCAGGTGTGTTGCGCACGGACGTCAGGTGGTGCTTGGGGCCCCGTACTGTGGCCAACCCTGGGTGCCACAGGTGGTGGTGTCAGGGGATTCAACCAGGGCTAGTGTGGTGCCGTAGGAGGTAGAGAGGATGCCAGCTGCCCAGGTTTCCCCCCCACCTGAGCACCAGCTGTCGCTTGCCCAACACCTGAGGCATGTCTGACGTGGTGTGCGTCTCTTCCTGGAACATGGTATTTACCAGAGGGTTTGACAGGCCCATGGAATGACAAGTCTCTCTCTCTCTCTCTCTCTCTCTCTCTCTCTCTCTCTCTCTCTCTCTCTCTCTCTCTCTCTCTCTCTCTCTCTCTCTCTCTCTCTCTCTCTCTCTCTCTCTCTCTCTCTCTCTGGTGGGTGCGACGCGCCAGCCCCTTCCTCTAGGCAAACTCTCGTCATCAGTACAGAGAACACGATACATATAGATAATCAATAAGTAAAAACTGCCAAAAGATGAAAAAAAAAAACCTTTACAGAAAATGTATTTGAGATAACATCACAAAAATATGTGGGGGAAAATCCATGATAAACAAATGCCATCATCACTTACCGTGTCCACGGGTCTGATGCGACCAGTGTCTGGCTACACTGTAGCCTCTCCCACACACCCAGTATGCTGGAGGGGGGGGGGTCCAAGGTACACTCAACGCTACACATCGAGAGAGAGAGAGAGAGAGAGAGAGAGAGAGAGAGAGAGAGAGAGAGAGAGAGAGAGAGAGAGAGAGCCCACGTATACCCAACACTCCACTTCAGCCTAGGTGTAGGTCGCTACACCTCGGACTGTGTACGCCTGGACCACTCATGATTGTCTGTGTACATGTATACTTTTAGTGTGCACGTGTACGTACACAGTGGTCCAGGTGGTGTTCAGATCTGTATACATGCCTACGTAGTTGTACACATAGTGTGATGCATACGTTCCTGTGATACCTGGTCACACACACACACACACACACACACACACACACACACACACACACCTCACACACACACACACACACACCTCACACACACACACACACCTCACACACACATACACAGGGAGGTGGGTGTGTGTATGAGTAGGACTCTGGGAGTTGGTATCGTCCCTAAACTATGGCCAGAGTCCCACATTGGGATGATAACTGAGGAGACCAAGTGTCTGCTGGCAAATATCAACATAGCTCTCAGCTGTAATGTATAAAGACATACTGAGCAAGCTCTTCATATCGTACATTTAGGCCAAGAGTGAAGCGTAGCTCCCAGCGTTGGCCATTACTGCTGGAGAAGCACAGAGATGATAGTTAAGATCCAGAGGAAGGCGTCAACGATGGTACCAGAATTAAGAAAGATACGTTATACTGGAGGACAGAGGCCATAAAATTATCCACCATGAAAGAGAGAAGAGTAAGAGGTGACTTGATCTCAACCTTTAAGTTATAAACCAGTTTCATGATGACATCAGTGAACAATTCTTCGTAAGATAAGAAGAGAGAACAACCAGAAGACATAACATGAAATTAAACATAAGATTTAAAAAACCAAAAATGTAAAGAAGTCTTTTCCTGGTATGAGAGTGATGGGTTTATAGAACAGAGTGAGTGCATGAAGCTGTGAATGTGGACACCGTATTTATGTTTCTAAAGCCGTATGATAGAGAACGTCCCAGCGGGTGTAGAACTCCCTCCTCGTCCAACATTGATAGGTAATCCCAGACATTAACACCAGGTATTTGACACTTACCACAAGAGATATTGTGAACGAGTTAATAAGATGGCGGCTCTTCGGCGGATCGAAAATGACCGACGGGGAAGGGGAACAAATGACACGTTGGAAGCGTCTTTTCAAGATCAGATTTGGATAAGGTTTGGCGTCCCACAGGACTCACTGCTGGGGCCATTCCTGATCTTAGTCTGTGTAAAATGACTTGCCAGAAGAACCTGAGTCATCATCCCTGAATATGTCTGGTGGTGATGATGGACGTGTGGGAGACGTGGACATTGTTTTGGATGACTGCAACCAGCACACAGACAGACAGACAGACAGACAGGTGTGGCCAGATATGTGGTTGAGGTCAGCCTGGCCAGATGTGCCTAAAGTGCTGAAGATGGATGTTATGAAACAGGTTATAATTGACGTCTTCCCCGTGACAAATGACAGCAATTTAGGTGTTGATAGACATTCGTGGCTTGACACTGTCTGCAACACTACATTTACCAAGGTTATAAAGGCTGGTATACACTGGTCATTGCAGATGTTGCCTTCCAGGACGTGGCTAAGACGTTCAGAAGATCTGGTAAAGCATTATTGTACCACAAGGATGTAGTGAGCTCAGCTGGGAAGTCATAGAGATCTGCTAAGAAGAGGTTGACTACAGGAGCAGTACGGCACACGTCGCTATGATTCCCCAGTTTCTAATTCGTTTTCACAGTGTGGATAATGCCTCAGGTGGGCAGGAACCAGGGAAGTGGAGGACACATCTGGAAACTACAAACGTAACACAAATGAGGATTGATGAATTGTATGATAGAAAGGTAAAGAGATGGGTCCTCACTGATGGATGATTTTCTGCTATGTGCACATCAGGTGGCTATCACACATACACGCATTTAATGAGTCTCAGTCCACACACACACACACACACACACACACACACACACATATATATATATATATATATATATATATATATATATATATATATATATATATATATATATATATAACGCACATATACAGAGTGAAAGGCACATAAAGCTTAAAGTTCATGGCTTTATCATGGTAACACTGACGGGGTCAGAGTCCGGCGGTGTGGGCGTGTGTTGTGGGCGTCTGTGGGCGCACTGGTTCAACTTTTACCCCCACAAAATGAGTCCACTTTACCCGACACTATCTCTCTCTGGTCTTATTAGCAGGTATTTGTGCTTTCTCTTTGTGATAAGTCTTTTGGCAACGCCTTGATGGAATTAACGAAAGAAATGAGATTCATCATTTTTCTGAGATTTTCTCCTTTTTTTTTTCTACATATCTTCCTGATGAAGCTCAGATATGTATTCAGTTGTACCTGGTGTTTGACGTCAGATACAGCAGCCTGAATAACCAATCAGGTGAGGGGTTACATGAGGGCAAGGCGCGGTGCTGGCGACCAGCGTTGGGCTGGGTCACGAGAACAACTGACTTGATGATGATTGTGAAGGCAACGTCGTAGGCAGCACGACCTTACGAAGGAACAAGCAGGCAGCCTCAAATAGCCAATCAGAGGACAATACAGACAGTTATAAGACCCACAGATCAACCACAGACGGTGAAATGAACAGCGGGAAGCAAGAGGGTGAAGTGTTTCCAGCCACCAAGAGGTCCCAATAGCCAATAACGCGAGGGCTTGCATGCGGGCTATTGAAGCATCAATAACCTGAATAACCAATGACATAAGCGCTTGCGTGCGGGTAAGGCGTGGTGCTGCCCTCTGGCGGTGAGGTGGGACACTGGCCTTTTATCCCGCCCACACGGCCACCTACGTACATGGTATGTGGGCGGCACAGAAGGCCAGTGTCCCTTCTTGCCGACAGAGGACAGCACCACGTTTGCCCACATGCAAGCGCCTGTGCCATTGGTTATTCAGGTTATTGATACTACAACACACCTGGCCTGTATACAAGCGCTTGTGTCATTGGCTATTCAAGTTATTGATGTCCAAATGCTTCTCTTGTGGCTTGAGTTCCTAGTTCACTGTTGGGGTCCAAGGCCTTGGGGTGACAAGAGGTCAGAGTTACGGCACCACCAGTAGATGACCTTACGTCCGACAACAACAATAACGAAAAAATACATGAAGTAAGTTATGAAATAGATGGACTGTGGAATGCTGGTGGGCAGCGCTTTGTGTGACGAAGACAATAGACGATGAACCGAAGATGATGCGTATGAACAATATTTTAGGATAAAGATGGACCTGTGGTCAAACGGAGAGCAGAAATGGAGAGAGTAAGGAGACCGAGATGGGGAGGGGGTGAACGTGGCTCTGGGGTATCGGGGCCTCACCATTCAGGAAGGTGATAGGCGTGCATGGGAGAAAACGAATAAGATGGATATGGGGAGCGACGTGTTGTCATTGGGTTGAACCAAGACACATGAGGAGGTCAAGGTGTCCCATGCAATAGTGTGTAGGGCTTGGCGGTGGCTGGTGGTAGACCCTGGTGTCCGTACATTGCACATGGCAGCAGATGTGTGCAGGTGAGGCAGTTGCTCGTTTCCACCTGACGCTGCCTGGCTATCGCCAGGGAGGCTGGCCACGTCACCCACCGGGTGTGGTGATGTGTGTGTGTGTGTGTGTGTGTGTGTGTGTGTGTGTGTGTGTGTGTGTGTTTGATGATATTCAGCCCCAGGGGAGACCCCTTTCACACGAGGACCCTGGGGTTATAACCCCTGAGGCTTGCTATCGAGGGGTTCCTATTAGCTTCTAAGGTGCTCTACTCTCAGTAGCAGGGAGAGGATGAACACCTTGAGAGAGAGAGATCTTCGACGAGAATGTACTCTTGTCTCCACAACTGACGATGGTGATCACTGCCCTGCCTTGCCTCTAGTGCCACACTGGTCACTGTCCCTACTGGCACCACTACTGTCCTCAGCCGTGGAGGGGTCGAACCATGGTCCCCTCATTGTTGACCACCAACCACTGCCTTCAGCGTGGGAGATTTGAACGCCAAGGTAGAAAGTAATCCAGTGGTCCTACGCACATAGTACTCGCCCACCCGCATTTTATGCCCATATATATATATATATATATATATATATATATATATATATATATATATATATATATATATATATATATATATATATATATATCACTGTATAACATTACCAGTAGTGACTGAGATCATTACAGAGGAAACAAAAGATGAGTGTCTTTGACAACGTAATGGCGTGTGTGCACGATGTGTGTGTGCGTGGGCTGTCGTGTGCGTCCGCTGAAATTAAATTAATTCTTGTTACGTTTGATTACAGGGAATGAAAGATAATTCACGTTTGTTAAGAACTGCCGGAGGGTGATTGAAGAGAATCAGGTAAACGTGAGTCGGTTAGAAAGAACACTAGACCTCACGTCCGCATTCCCTGACACACACACACACACACACACACACACACACACAAGTAATGTGGACACGGTACAGTGAGGGAAGACTTCAGAAAGAATATTTTTCTCGCTGGAAATAAAATTAGGAGGTGTGGGAAGGATTTGGGAGTAAACAGGATCCCTAAACCTTGATGCTAGTCCCACATGAAGGAAATATTAAGCAGTGTTGTCCGTATCCTACATTAGGTCACACGTAGGATATGCCTCTCAGAGAAACACAGAGCTAATAGAGAAGGTTCAGAAGAAGGCAACAACGAAGCTACCAGAATTCAGGGAGCTGAAAAACAGGGAAAGACCAGACGCTTTAAAGTAACCCATCATGGAAGAGAGAAGAGTGAAGGGTGACATGATCATATCCCGTAAATTAAGACATTGATGGACACAAGGGTCAGTTTTCCGTGATATGTAGAAACACAGAAAACGGAGGACAGGACGGGAAATTACTACCGAAGAAAACTTTTGTTGTAGATGCGAATTCGCCCCAGTACAGTGCGAGTGGTGAGGAGTTGAAAGTGGACGAGGTAGATGTGAACAACATTCGATAGTTTTAACTCGTTGTATGATATTGTTCATGAAGTGAAGACCACACGAGTGAGCCACTCCCTCCCCTAGCAGTACCAATTGGTAATTATACACTGATGATAGTAACCCCGCCCTCTAGCTCCGGGGTCGCATGTATCAACAATGAATACATCAAAAAAGAATAACACGTTACGCGTGACTGGCGAGCGAGCACGTAGTTTATAACGTGTGTGATGTTACTGGCGTGTGCAACCTGGTGGACCGGAGACGACACCCAGTCTCTGGTGTCCGGTTAGATGTTTATTGGAAATTTATTCATCCACATTTATGTACATTCGTACATATTGGGATAGTTGTATACATACTCAAAATAAGGGGATAGTATAGTATCTAAATAACCTTAAGAGTGTTTTGAGATTTTGGGCGGTTCAATTCACATTGTCTATCCATGAGAAGTTTGGCAACGGCGCCACTATAAGGTTACGTCACAGCGGCTCACGACACCCGGGAAAAACAATAGCACATCAACCTGCCTCCGTTAGGGGTCAGGGATGATCCTAACTTTTTCTTTTCTTCTTTTTTTTTCCGAGAAATTGCCCGTTTCATGGGTACGTGAGAGACTGTATATGGTCCTGCTAACGCTGGTAGGTAGAACCATTCGGTGGTAGAATCTTGGCATCAATTTATTAGATAAATTCTGACATTCTTGTATTTTTTCTTGCACATCTACGCTTGGGGTGTTTGAGACAACCTATAATTGACGCGATTTTGTTTTTTGTTCTTTCTTTCTGACGTTATGAATTGGATCAGTAAATTGGATTTGTAGGGACGAAAAAAAAATAGCTAATGCAGAGATGATGCATTTCAGGAGAGAGAGAGAGAGAGAGAGAGAGAGAGAGAGAGAGAGAGAGAGAGAGAGAGAGAGAGAGAGAGAGAGAGGAAGATGTTGTTGGTAGGAGGGGGTTGATGCAGGGGGATGACCTCGCTAGCGGGAACACGGCTGGTAATCACAGGACGGCAGGCGTCTCCCAGACTTATTGTTCCAATTGTCTCACGACCTTGACATTTTCATCGTAACGGAGTGTTGTTCCTTGTACGCCCGCGCCATCTTACCTGTTGTTCCCGCGCCCACTGCCTCGTCCACTCAGGTTTTCCCGCCACTTCCGACTATTTTACATAACTGCCGATAATTTTTTTTTTATATTTCTCGATGACTGTGACAATTTATGAGATAAATAAGATAGAAAACAGGAATATTTTAAACTTTATTAGATACACCCTATCCTTTAAGGGTATACAATGACGCGTTCGTGACGTACAGCGAACGTGAGGTGGTGGAAGAAGGCGCGCGTCGCTTACATGACACAGCAACACAACTCACTCACTACGTACCTCCCGACCATGTATAAGTTTGACATTCTCGTCACTTCCGTCTACCGAGTAGAAACAGCACTGTACATAACACCCAGACAACCAGTCATCTGAGATTCGAACCTAAACAACCCTTTGTATATATATATATATATATATATATATATATATATATATGGGCATACATTGCACTGGGTGTGGGTCCGGTGTCGACCCGGCAGGTCACGAAGGTCAGTGATAAGCAGTCTTGAACAACTGTGAAACCTGAAGAGGTCATAGGTCACCGCACTCCACCTGGCCGTGTCCTCTGTCACGAGTTGACCTTCCAGACCCGTAGCTGCCACTTGAGCGCCGAGGTTGCATCTCACGTTTATGAATACCGGTCGAGGGTGAAGATAGGTGTAACAGACTCTGTTTAGGTAAACCTTTATCAAGGTCCTCCATGCGTAATGGTCGTCTTCAGTGTGTTATTTTTCTGGCCCAGATGATTGATATGGTCGTCATGAACGTGATAAGGTCGTCATGAACGTGATAAGGTCGTCATGAACGTGATAAGGTCGTCATGAACGTGATATGGTCGTCATGAACGTGATAAGGTCGTCATGAACGTGATAAGGTCGTCATGAACGTGATAAGGTCGTCATGAACGTGATAAGGTCGTCATGAACGTGATATGGTCGTCCGTGAATTAGTTTACTTAATCATGGCATCGCCATAACGTGTTGCCACAAGTATGATGAATATGTCTTTTGAATTCGATTACTTAGATTATGGAGGACGACAATTTAGCTCAAGTTCGGTGAAGACATCTTATGTGTATGATGAATCATGAAAGTATAATGAATACATCTGCTGAATACAGTAACGTAATACATCTACCGAATACATTAACGTAATAAATCTACTGAATACAGTAAAGTAATAGTATAATTCACAAGTACGCCAGCTTGGCTGAGAGGAGGAGACTTTTGTATCCTGTGTTGACATACGTTCACGTAATGCGCACAACAACTGCTTCAGAGTTCACTTTGGCTTCATAATTACGAAATCGTAAACTCATGAATATATCAACTTCCCTCACTATGCGATACTTTGAGAGAGAGAGAGAGAGAGAGAGAGAGAGAGAGAGAGAGAGAGAGAGAGAGAGAGAGAGAATAAAGTCAGAAGGAGACACTGGCCGAACCAGAGACACACAGCGATGGACGAGACATAATAACAAACATGAGATGTGTGTGTGTGTGTGTGTGTGTGTGTTGGTGATCAAGTAACTTGCCGCCAGTTGGTCGCACTTCTTGACCTTTGACCTGAGAAAGTTATACCCTACAAAGGATGGGGTGAGGAGGGGAGGTCTTCACCCTACAAAGGTTGGGGGAGGAAGGAGAGGTCGTACTCAGAATCGTTATCCACAGCTATTTACCCGCTCAACAATGGCTGATTTTTATGGATTTCTTTGGAAATAAGGTTTGTTATTTCTTTACCGTTGTATTCTTTCAAAGTCGTGTGGCATGAAGGGTTACAATAGGATGATAAACAGTTGATAAAGTTTAGAAAATTGCGTTCCAATAATGTCCTTTCACGCACGGTCTTAAACCCGTCGAGATCTGGAAGTTTTTATAAAATAGTTTTACGTTGTTCTTCGCTGTTTTGAGGCTGCAGGAGTTTGACATTGACCTTTTTAACGCCTTTTTACCTCTCTTTCACGAGGTGGTAAGGTGTGTGGACGTGACACTGGCTTACTTTCCCCCAAATTTACAACTTTTATCAACCCATCACTGGCAAGATTTGACAACAATGCCGGCGAGGCAGAGTTCCCGCCAGAAGCAGACGATGCGCCATTGTTTCCGTCCGTAATGCTTCGCTAAATTGTTCATTACAAAACATGGCTCTCGACTTAAACATGCTGTTTTGTGTCAGAAAAATGATGTGTACTTGATTACTAATTGCATGTTACTGGGAGAAATTTTTCCACTTGTGTTGCCTCATCTCTTAACCTTGTTTTATAAAAGTCTTTGCTTCCGTTTTTGTTCGCGTGGGGAGGATGAACACCTGGGCAGGGTGTGGGCTGACTCATGTTCCTAGGATTCGAACCCATGGACCCCAGGCGGGCGCTTGCTAACTCATAGTTTTACACACACACACACACACATATATATATATATATATATATATATATATATATATATATATATATATATAGGGAAAATAAAAAGATGTTCTGGAAGGAGGTAAATAGGGTGCGTAAGACAAGGGAGCAAATGGGAACTTCAGTGAAGGGCGTAAATGGGGAGGTGATAACAAGTAGCGGTGATGTGAGAAGGAGATGGAATGAGTATTTTGAAGGTTTGTTGAATGTGTCTGATGACAGAGTGGCAGATATAGGGTGTTTTGGTCGAGGTGGTGTGCAAAGTGAGAGGGTTAGGGAAAATGATTTGGTAAACAGAGAAGAGGTAGTAAAAGCTTTGCGGAAGATGAAAGCCGGCAAGGCAGCAGGTTTGGATGGTATTGCAGTGGAATTTATTAAGAAAGGGGGTGACTGTATTGTTGACTGGTTGGTAAGGTTATTTAATGTATGTATGACTCATGGTGAGGTGCCTGAGGATTGGCGGAATGCGTGCATAGTGCCATTGTACAAAGGCAAAGGGGATAAGAGTGAGTGCTCAAATTACAGAGGTATAAGTTTGTTGAGTATTCCTGGTAAATTATATGGGAGGGTATTGATTGAGAGGGTGAAGGCATGTACAGAGCATCAGATTGGGGAAGAGCAGTGCGGTTTCAGAAGTGGTAGAGGATGTGTGGATCAGGTGTTTGCTTTGAAGAATGTATGTGAGAAATACTTAGAAAAGCAAATGGATTTGTATGTAGCATTTATGGATCTGGAGAAGGCATATGATAGAGTTGATAGAGATGCTCTGTGGAAGGTATTAAGAATATATGGTGTGGGAGGCAAGTTGTTAGAAGCAGTGAAAAGTTTTTATCGAGGATGTAAGGCATGTGTACGTGTAGGAAGAGAGGAAAGTGATTGGTTCTCAGTGAATGTAGGTTTGCGGCAGGGGTGTGTGATGTCTCCATGGTTGTTTAATTTGTTTATGGATGGGGTTGTAAGGGAGGTAAATGCAAGAGTCCTGGAAAGAGGGGCAAGTATGAAGTCTGTTGGGGATGAGAGAGCTTGGGAAGTGAGTCAGTTGTTGTTCGCTGATGATACAGCGCTGGTGGCTGATTCATGTGAGAAACTGCAGAAGCTGGTGACTGAGTTTGGTAAAGTGTGTGGAAGAAGAAAGTTGAGAGTAAATGTGAATAAGAGCAAGGTTATTAGGTACAGTAGGGTTGAGGGTCAAGTCAATTGGGAGGTGAGTTTGAATGGAGAAAAACTGGAGGAAGTGAAGTGTTTTAGATATCTGGGAGTGGATCTGTCAGCGGATGGAACCATGGAAGCGGAAGTGGATCATAGGGTGGGGGAGGGGGCGAAAATTTTGGGAGCCTTGAAAAATGTGTGGAAGTCGAGAACACTATCTCGGAAAGCAAAAATGGGTATGTTTGAGGGAATAGTGGTTCCAACAATGTTGTATGGTTGCGAGGCGTGGGCTATGGATAGAGATGTGCGCAGGAGGATGGATGTGCTGGAAATGAGATGTTTGAGGACAATGTGTGGTGTGAGGTGGTTTGATCGAGTAAGTAACGTAAGGGTAAGAGAGATGTGTGGAAATAAAAAGAGCGTGGTTGAGAGAGCAGAAGAGGGTGTTTTGAAATGGTTTGGGCACATGGAGAGAATGAGTGAGGAGAGATTGACCAAGAGGATATATGTGTCGGAGGTGGAGGGAACGAGGAGAAGAGGGAGACCAAATTGGAGGTGGAAAGATGGAGTGAAAAAGATTTTGTGTGATCGGGGCCTGAACATGCAGGAGGGTGAAAGGAGGGCAAGAAATAGAGTGAATTGGAGTCATGTGGTATACAGGGGTTGACGTGCTGTCAGTGGATTGAAGCAAGGCATGTGAAGCGTCTGGGGTAAACCATGGAAAGCTGTGTAGGTATGTATATTTGCGTGTGTGGACGTATGTATATACATGTGTATGGGGGTGGGTTGGGCCATTTCTTTCGTCTGTTTCCTTGCGCTACCTCGCAAACGCGGGAGACAGCGACAAAGTAAAAAAAAAAAAAAAAAAAAAAAAGGTAGATAGATAGATAGATAGATATATAGATAGATAAACATCCATAATCTGCTTAATTAAGGCATGTATTGCACCTTTGAACTTTCAGTAATTATGATCAAATAATTTTTGATTACAATATTTGAAGATATATCATGCGCGAACCATGAAGAGATGTCATGTAGTGTGAGTTAAGCCAGAAGTCAGTGTAAGGCCTTCGTATGCTGAAGTTCTATGTAAACAATCGCGTGAACTCTTGAATCGTGGCGGCCGTTACCCGTTTTCTTATGTACGCCGTCAGGTCTATAGAAAATGGGAGGCCCAGCAGTCGTTGATTTTCTTCCCCCCAACAGGAGCATTTAGTGTTCACTACAGCAATCCTGGTGCATGTTTTTGGTGCGCGTAGTGTATAGTTGATTGTATTTGCTATAAAGAAGTACACTGATCGAATGAATGACGTCACATGATGTATAATTATCGTAAATTTCATGACTTTGTACCGGCGGAAGTGTTGGTCAGAATTACCTTCCTTGAAACAATTTTTCATCCTAAGATCAAGACCAAATCTCTTGAAAACAATTGACCTTTTAAGAAGGTCACAAGTATTGTTTCTCGTGTCCCGTGTTGTGAGCACAGGTCACAACACCACACCTACTGCGAGGGTTTCACTTGCTTATTTTGTTTTGAGATTTGTATAAGCTGGGTTGTGGGTAGCGCATATATGTAATAATAACCCCCCTCTGTGTATATATATATATATATATATATATATATATATATATATATATATATATATATATGTATATATATATATATATATATATATATATATATATATATATATATATATATATATATATATATATATATATATGCCTTTGTGATTCTAGCTTCTAAGTTTTCTGTTGATGTAGTATGTCGTGGCCAGTGGGCGTGGGGAGGAGGGCACGGAGTCTTCTGCTTCCCTGGGCCTCCACACAGTAATCAAGTTTGAGATGTACAAGTTCAGTTGTCTGTCAGTATATGACATAGTGATGAGCGCTTCAGCGTCCTTCCTATATGGGTCCGCCTCAACCACCGTCTCGCGCCTCAGAAGCGAACTACGTGATCGGTGATGACCGCCCAGGGACCCAGCCAACGTTGACCCAGTTTTTCCCCAGTCTGTGTCCTGAGGTGCGCGCGGCTGTACGTGTGTGTTGACCCCCAGCCTGGCCAGGTGGGGTCTCGTCCTGTTGAAAAACAACTGTCGCCATGTTGCTAGCTCTGTGGGGGGACCTGATCTGTGTGAGGTGACCACTTACACACCTCGAAGTGACTTATTCCCATCACTTCTCGTGTGTGTGTGTGTGTGTGTGTGTGTGTGTGTGTAATGCACCCATGTGTACTGTACAGGAAGGGGGTTGTACATGAGTCTTGGGGATAGTAACGGTGTATATGAGGCCCTTTTGACAAAATGTATCAGTACAGAGTCCCGATCCTCACACACACACACACACACACACACACACACACACACACACACACACACAGGTCATGGTCAGTACAGTTGGCACCCTCATAGTACAGATGTGTTTCTTGTCTTGCAGGTGAGGAAGGCAGGAACAGCAGTAGCAGCAACAGGAGCAGCAGGAGGAACGCGCGACGCGGAACACTAGGTGTGTGATGGTGGGGGGGTTGGGTTGTGGGCGTGCCTGAGGCCGCCCACCACCATGCCCATGGTGCGGCCCACTGGCCCACCAGAGCCCACAACCCACGCCCGCGTGGTCCGCACTGAATCCCTCAAGTCCGAGCGGTCGGACAAACGCGTCTCCTTCAACAAGGACGTGGGAGTGAAGCACATCCCGCGGGGACACAAGGCCCAGGGGCAGCAGACCCGCTCTGCCCTGCGCACCACCCCGCCCAGGGAGGACGAGTGGGCCCACTGCTCACACGTGCACCGGGAGCCCGTCGTGCTGACCTCGCAAGAGCTAGAGCAGCAGGCGGAGGACCTGGTGCGCCTGCTGGACCACGTGGACTGCGGCGCCGCCTTCCCGCTCAACACCCGCTCCTTGGACCGACCCAACAAGAACAAGAACAACAAGAACCTGGCGCACCACACCTACAACAACGTCCTCTTCAACAACGTCCGCAACAACAACACCAACAACAACAACAACAACAACAACAAGAACACGAACGTCATTAACGGCGAGCAGCCGCGAGGACGTCAGCGCACACTGCCGGCCTCGAGGACGACCAACCCCATCACCCGCAGGATCAAGGGTGACGTGAACCGCGCCGCTCATCACCACTCCCCACACCCGCTCCCCAACGGCGGCCCGCTCTCCCACCGACACCGGTCGGCCGACCACCTCCCCGACACAGACCTGGATTCCCCACCCCTCCCCCGCCGTGCCCACCACCTGGCCGGCCACAAGTCGGTGCCCGACCTCAACACCGTCTACTACAACAACAACAACACCAACAACAACAACCACAGGGAAGCCAACAACTACAAGTACCACAACTACAGGCACCAGCCTCCCGTCCTGAACTACAAGTCGGTGGAGAACTTGTACGATGGTAAGACCCGGACTGCCACCTTAGGTCCGCCCAACACCAGCTACAAGTCTGTGGACAACCTCACCGATAGCAGAGACTCGTCGGCCCGACGTCTCCAGGGGTACAAATCGCTGGGTCACCTGCCGACGGCGTCGATCTCCGACAGCGACGGAGGTGGTGACATGTCCCACAGGGAGACGTACAGGCCCAAGGTGGGCAACATCATCAAGATGTTCAACCAAGACGCCGACGACACCCGCCGCCAGACCATGATGGTCGACATGTCCACCGAGATGGAAGCGGGGCAGCGAGGAACCTTAGAACCTGACCGCTACCGTAACCACAATAACAACCAACCCTTCAGCTACACAGGCACCACACCCATGGTCTCCGTGCAGACGGTACGACGCCTCTCGCCGCCCCGTGACCTGGGCCGACCCAGCCCGCCCCGGGACTCTCCCCCGCGTGACTCCCCGGTGTACGCCCAGGTCAACAAGAGAGATGGGCGAGGCCGCAAGGAGGTGGAACGGAACTACCACAACTCCCGCCAGGATCGTGAGTACTCGGCGAAGATCATCATCACGGACGACCACCACCACCGTCCCCCTTACCACGACCACTACGACGACCACGACCCTTACCACGACCCCACGCCTCCCAAGAACCAGTACCAGGAGGACGACGACGCCTACGAGAGCTACCAGGTGCCCGAGGACAACCTGCGACGACTCATACACGAAGACCTAGAGGAGTACAAGGAACATTCCAACAATAACATCAACATGTCTTCCGTGGGCGTGCAGACGGAGGCCATGCCCAAAGCACCGTCACGCTCGCGGAGCAGGACCCACAAGAGCCCGGCGCCGTCACCCGCGCGGCAGCACACGCAGAAGCAGTTCGTCCAGAAGCAACAACAGAGTCACCACTCACAAAAGACGGACCAGAAACACCCGTCCAACTACCGGCTGCCCAAGCAACAGGATTACTACGTGAGCCAGAAAGACCACAGGAGCCAGACCAACATCCACAACAACCTAACGTCGGCCTCGTTGGTCCGCCAGGTGAACCACGGATTCGGGAGGATAGATAGATCGCCGTCGCCCCCGCCCAGAGTGTCGACCACGCGTCAGCCGCGTCGCAACGTCGTGCCCCTCCTTTCCGACACCTCCGACTCCGAGGCTGAACACAGGCGGCAGACAGTGGACCCGCTGGCCAGGATCAGAGATCAGGTCATGCAGCGGGAGAAGCTGCAGGAGGAAGAAGAGGAGGAAGAGGAGGCACGCACGGGGAGGCTTGGGATACAGGACAGCGGCGTCATGCCATACAGAGCTGACGAGATGACGCCCTTGACCATCGACGAGGTGGACGCCCTCAGCCTGGTGATGGAGGACACTGGCAAGAAATCCCTGGTGGTCTCGAACCAGGCCCAGTCGAGCAGCGTGACCCGCGTCTCGAACCATCGCTCGCGACGCACCGAGACCGTGACGGAGCGAGTACACACGCAAGAACCGCGGAACAAAGACAGCCTCCCACGCCCTCAGAAATCATCTCGAGAGAAAAACCACACCTCCCGTGAGGCCACGCCCACGCGCAAAGACCGGGACACGCCTACACGTAAGGATAGAGACACGCCCACACGCAAGGATAGGGACACGCCATCTCGCAAGGACAGGGACACGCCCACCCAAAAAGACCCACCCCCTGTCGAGAAGAACAAAAAGAATAACTTGGAGAAAGAGCGAGCGAGTAAGGCAGCCAAACAGAAGGAGGAGAAGAAGGAAAAGAAGAAGAAAAGAATAAAGATAAAGTTCTTCTACGACCCCCGGCCACAAGATGACCCCAGCGTTGACCCGCTCTCTCGCTTCACAGAGTTCCGGGGCACTTCCTCCGACGAGAGAGTGTCCCCAGCTGACACTCGACGGGAGGACCAGCGAGAGGATCGGCGGGACAACCGACGGGACGATCGGCGAGACGACCTGCCCGATGACGGACAGGATGAGCAGCCAGACGACCCGGAAGAGTGGCGGGAGGAACGCAAGGATGAATACCGTAACGATCGAAGCAGCGTCCCGCGGGAGGAGTACCACACCACCAAGCGTCACAGTGAGGAGCGGGAGCTGCGGGAAGACTACCAACACCGCCGAGGCTTGCCAGATGTCCTCGAAGACGCGACACCGTTGAAGGAGAGGCGTGTTGGGTCTCGGGAACGGCTGGACAGCACACCGCGCCCCAACAAACGCAACACTCGGGAGACTAGAACGACTCGAGAGCGTTCCCACGAGTCCTACAGCGACTACAAACGTCGAGGTTCCAAGGACTCGAGGGACTCACGAGACAACCGCGCCAGAGAGGCCATCCGTCGCTCCAAGGACAACCTGACGTCGTGTGAGGAGGAGTCACCTCCGGACGAACGACGGAACAGCTACGACGACGAGAACAACGAGGACGATCAAGACGAACGAGGGTCGCCAGACGGGCGGGCGGGGCGTAGCCTGAGCGACAAGTATCGGAGTGGCCCGCTGTACGATCCCCCAGACGAGGAGGTGGTGGAGGAACCCCCACCACCTGAGCCACAACCACCACCAGAGGTACGTTCTCTCTCTCTCTCTCTCTCTCTCTCTCTCTCTCTCTCTGCCATCTTGTCTACATCATTCTGTATCAGCCTCCTTGTCTCTCCGTGTCTCTTTCTCAGGTAGATATACTGCCCACACCGCCTTCCATGAGTCCATCCACCTGTACTTCCTAATTGTCTCAAAATGCTTTCGTGAAGGGCAGATTACGTCACTCAGATGGAGTGTTGTCAGAGTGTTGGTATCAGTGGATGTTGTCAAGTCTAGAAATAGCCAGGCAACATTCAGGAAGGCAGCTGTAGTGAACGTTGGGGTATCAAGAAATTCCTAAAACAAATCACTGGAACTTTGAGGCGAATATTGACGGAGAATCGTGTTCATGGGGCTCAGAAAGTGGCCAGAGTGAGGGCTGAGAAATATAGATTGGAATACCATATTTAGGTTTACTGAAGTAGAGAGAATAAGTATACAAGTATCATTTTGTTCTTAATTCATTTACACTTGGAAATTTAGTCATTATGACAGGATTTGTAAATAGGTAAATGTTTGCGGGTGTTGTGTCTGTCAGGCTGTCTTGGCCAATGTTTCCATACTCAACTATCATTCCCAGGACGAGGAGAAGCAGCAGAAGATCATGAGACAGAGGAGCAAGTTCTTCTCTGTGCTGATGAGCGACGGTCGCAACAAGAACAGCAACAACACTTCCAAGACGACGACTTCCAGCAAGACGAAGAACAGCGAAGCTACAACAACCAAGAACAAGAAGTCCCCAGCTCCTTCTCAACCACCAGCGCAGCCCCCACCTCAGCCACACCCTAACGGCACGCCAGAGAAGGCTAAGCAGCAGGTAGGCCTCCTCAGTGGACCTGAGATGGGTCATTGTCGTACCATAAGATGCAAGTCCTGGCAGGAGTGGATGGGTGTGCAACACCAGACCAGTTCCTTACCTAAAGTTTGCAGCTGCTAACTACATCATGTGGGAGTGAAGGACTGTCCTCATGTACTTTCCACGATTCTTTTTCTTTTGCATCTTTCTCCTGGCAGTCGTCCCCTCAGATGGTCTATACATTCTCAAACATTATCATTTATTTTTATTTTTTTTATCTTGGGTTCCTTTATTATCCTCTCTCATGTAGTTTTCATCTGCAACCTCCATCTTATATGCAAGGACACCTTACTCTTTTTCAGACATTACCATATTCTAGTGCACTTTAATGTGCCACTGACTGTATAACCAGACCAACCTATATGATTCTGCAAGACTTTTTCAACTCGTCTTGCGATGGGTCTTACCTACATGTTTTACTGAGGTTTAGTGGTCCATGTTACTGAGGTTTAGTGGTCCATGTTACTGAGGTTTAGTGGTCCATGTTACTGAGGTTTAGTGATCTATGTTACTGAGGTTTAGTGGTCCATGTTACTGAGGTTTAGTGATCTATGTTACAGTGGTTTAGTGGTCCATGTTACTGAGGTTTAGTGATCTATGTTACTGAGGTTTAGTGGTCCATGTTACTGAGGTTTAGTGATCTATGTTACAGAGGTTTAGTGGTCCATGTTACTGAGGCTTAGTGATCCATGTTACTGAGGTTTAGTGGTCCATGTTACTGAGGTTTAGTGATCTATGTTACTGAGGTTTAGTGGTCCATGTTACTGAGGTTTAGTGATCTATGTTACAGAGGTTTAGTGGTCCATGTTACTGAGGCTTAGTGATCCATGTTACTGAGGTTTAGTGGTCCATGTTACTGAGGTTTAGTGATCTATGTTACTGAGGTTTAGTGGTCCATGTTACTGAGGTTTAGTGATCTATGTTACAGTGGTTTAGTGGTCCATGTTACTGAGGTTTAGTGATCTATGTTACTGAGGTTTAGTGGTCCATGTTACTGAGGTTTAGTGATCTATGTTACAGTGGTTTAGTGGTCCATGTTACTGAGGTTTAGTGGTCCATGTTACTGAGGTTTAGTGATCTATGTTACTGAGGTTTAGTGGTCCATGTTACTGAGGTTTAGTGGTCCATGTTACTGAGGTTTAGTGGTCCATGTTACTGAGGTTTAGTGATCTATGTTACTGAGGTTTAGTGGTCCATGTTACTGAGGTTTAGTGGTCCATGTTACTGAGGTTTAGTGGTCCATGTTACTGAGGTTTAGTGATCTATGTTACTGAGGTTTAGTGGTCCATGTTACTGAGGCTTAGTGATCCATGTTACTGAGGTTTAGTGGTCCATGTTACTGAGGTTTAGTGATCTATGTTACTGAGGTTTAGTGGTCCATGTTACTGAGGTTTAGTGATCTATGTTACAGTGGTTTAGTGGTCCATGTTACTGAGGTTTAGTGGTCCATGTTACTGAGGTTTAGTGGTCCATGTTACTGAGGTTTAGTGGTCCATGTTACTGAGGTTTAGTGGTCCATGTTACTGAGGTTTAGTGGTCCATGTTACTGAGGTTTAGTGGTCCATGTTACTGAGGTTTAGTGATCTATGTTACAGTGGTTTAGTGGTCCATGTTACTGAGGTTTAGTGGTCCATGTTACTGAGGTTTAGTGGTCCATGTTACTGAGGTTTAGTGGTCCATGTTACTGAGGTTTAGTGGTCCATGTTACTGAGGTTTAGTGGTCCATGTTACTGAGGTTTAGTGGTCCATGTTACTGAGGTTTAGTGATCTATGTTACAGTGGTTTAGTGGTCCATGTTACTGAGGTTTAGTGGTCCATGTTACTGAGGTTTAGTGGTCCATGTTACTGAGGTTTAGTGGTCCATGTTACTGAGGTTTAGTGGTCCATGTTACTGAGGTTTAGTGGTCCATGTTACTGAGGTTTAGTGGTCCATGTTAGCTGGGAAACTCTCTTCCACCCGACTCTGAACGGAGATAAGCATAGAAAAGTGTCATGGCAAATCGTGTACAAAATAGAATAAACTTAGAGTGTGAAATATACAAATGGAACATTATGAATATGATGATGTGAATGACACACATCTTTATGAATGGGATGGAAAACTGTACACATGATGTTGAATCCTATGCAGATGTGTTGATATGTGATGCTCATTGGTGTTGGCTGATCGTGGAAACATGGATGTTTGATATTCTGCTCTTGAGATATTGTGGGCCACCTTGCATGGCAATCCCTGACCGTTCTTGCCCCACTGTCTCCTATGTACCTACATGCTATAATGCTTCGTGTTGTGTTCACACTTGTATTACTATATTTCCAGACTTGGATGCCGTGTGCTTATGACACACCCCAATTTTCTCCGTCATACAGACACCTTTACGTTTCTGTATGAGAAACTTACTACAGTCTGCTGTATTCACACAGTTCGCGGCCGTGTTAATGTAACACTCAACCCCAAACCACTGAGAGATTTCTCTTGAGAAGAAGGACCATTTTTTGGGCAGCTAAAGAAAAATCATTTGATTATGCCTATATGGAAGTTGATGTGATCACCAGTTATGTAAAGCTCTTTATTATTTCTTCCTGTGAGTGGTTTGGGTTTGGCCATGTCTGTGGTGAAAATGGCTGAATGTCAGGCTTGCTGGAATGTGTGATAAGTTATAAGTTGACAAAGATGCACAACTTCGGTGCGTCATAAGCTCTTTTTGTAAGATCTGTTTGGCTATAATCATAGGTTCATTGTTTTAAAAGAATATTCAGTTTATAATAAGACTTTGTTATTATTGTAAGTGTTTTTGATATAGATTATTGCATTATTTTAGTTTGATGAAGAGCCTTAGAAACGACTTCAAGTTTTTTCACTACTTGTCCTTCCCTTCTCGCATGTGTGCATGATCTTCATGTCTAACAGCATGTCCATGCAGGAGATGACTGGTTACGCCACCTCACCGTTTAGGACTCCAAGACCCAGTACACACAAGGAACAACTGAAACAGTTTGTTGTTATCACCAAATACAGAGCAAAACACACACGCACACACACACACACACACACACACACACACACACACAATTGGGGAGGGGGAGAAACGGAAAAATCCATACTTTTGAGGGTTTTTTTATATCACAAAGCTGAACGGAAGAATATTAGTTTGAAAGAAAAGGAATAAGACTTTATGGGAAATCTTGGTTATGCAAATAGGAAATATAGAATTCTATGACACGGAATTCTAATTGCAGCTTCTCTATAAACCACGGAGTAATTACCTGTCCAAATTTATCTATTGTGGAGCATTATCCTTGTCCTTGTTTATACTGAATGTCTACTCAGTTCTTTACTAAGATGACCAACATTCAGTGTAGTTATTCAGTGCTGACGACAAAGATAAACATCCAAGAATGGAAACTTTTTGAAAAATGAAAGTTTGAAGCAAGCAATGTTGAGTCAAGACCACCAGCTCGACACACATCTAATATACCGCACTTTCTTAAAAGCAGTTAGTAGTTGCAATGATCCTAGGTTACCCCTTTTAAACGTTAGATTTTATTAGATTGTATACACTGTATTGTGTGATGAAATAAGTATTTCATTGAAAAAGTGACAGAGGCATCAGTTATTTGGTCATATCGTCTTTAAAGTTTCATGAGATGCATTTTAAGCAATGACTTTGAGCCCAGTAGCTAGAATTGTATATCATAAATATCACTTACGCAGTCAACTCTGTTTATGGAATTAGTAAGCCAGGTTGAGGTGATCGTATTGACTGAAGTCTTCAGTTATTGGTCGTGTGAGTTGTTGAATACCGGTGAGACACAGCTCAGGGCTGGTGTCATTCCCAGGTTCCAGTACTGTCGCTGTAGCTCTCAGGAATCGATGAGTTCTTAACACCCATCCCCTTAACAGCAAAGAGTTTCTTAACCCCATCCCTTTAACAGCCAAGAGTTTCTTAACCCCGTCCCCTTAACAGCCAAGAGTTTCTTAACCCCGTCCCCTTAACAGCCAAGAGTTCAGGTCATAATCCCAGAAGCTAAACAAGCCATAATCTTAGTCGTGACACAATGTCAGCTGTGGGTCCGTGAGTCCTAAGCGAGGGTCTTAGGCCAAGGAGGTGTGTTACTTTGATATGTGGCGGTGGCCTGTCCCTCCTCCCTCAGCGCTAACCCAGCACCACATCTCTCCAGGCTCCTGCCAAGAAGAAGCCAGCAAAGAAGAGGCGTGCGTGGCCTTGGGCGCTACTGGGACTGCGGAACAGGAGCCGGGGGGCACCCCAAGGTCCTCCTCAGAGTGGTGGCCCGGGGTCATCCCGCGTAGGGTCTACCCGGGTGTCCTCGCGGGCGTCCTCCCGTGCGTCCTCCCGCAGTTCCCATCGCCCACGACGACCGAGTGTCCGGGCGTCCAAGATCCGACGTGATGTGAGTCCTTCACACTGCTGCCCTTTCCTCATATGCCCATGCTTCATCATGCCAACACCCTAATCTTCTCTTGTCTCTTTATCTCCATCACAACACCAAGAGTCATGAACCCATCTAGTTTGGCTGCTACGTCCCTGACAACTGCTGGAGTCTTCAACTCATGATTTGTGGGCCACAGTATTCTCTTGGCTTTCAGTTTTTTGACATCACCAGATATCAGAAACTCATGATTCTCAATATAACTTAAGATTTAGTTGATGTTAAAGTTTTCATTTAAAAAATAATGCTCGTTAGAATTCAGTAAAAGTATGGGTTTGTGACTTGCCATTGAACTTCGCTAATCTTTCCTTTGTATCACTAGAAAAATGACGTGTAAGTTTTTGCTTTAGATGCTTTTTCGTGAAAATGTTTAGTAGTTGAAATGTTGTTTACAGGACATTGTAGCAGCACACTGTAGCCGTCTGTAACTGTGTGGGCAGGACTGTAGAGGCCGCATTTCTGTACTTATGCACAGATGAGCTGGGGTTGGACAAACACACCTCACTAACACCTTGCACCACTTCGTTGACTGTAACTGCTGCTGTAGTGGGGTTTTGGCTTACTGAATGCAATAGTTAGATGATTGAGGGTTCGTGATCTAATGAATTATTGTTTACAGGCCCAGCCCGCGTGGCTCAGTAGGGAGCGGCATGAGGAACCTGAGAAGGAATCACCACCACCACGACACTGGGAAAGTGCAACTCTTAGCCGGGCGGAACTTCGAGCCCGTAAGGATGCTAGCCAGAGTGAGAACCGGGGCTTCTCCACAGTCCAGCGACCTGCTCCCCGTAAGTACTCAGGCGAGTCGTCTGCCTCGTCTGGTGCACCACCACCTCAAGTGACTCGCACCACCAGCTTTAAGCAGCGCTACTTTGGTGACACTGACATTGAGAGTAACCATGGAACAGGAAGTGGCGTTGGCAACTACCGCAGTCTTCCCAATCGCTCCTCCAGGTCTGCCCACAAGAATGCAGGGAAAGGGCGAAGATCTGCAAGTGGACCCCGTGGCATGTCACCACCTGTGGTGGGGTCAGCAGGCAGCTCCCTGCAGAGCAGTGAAAGTGAGGTAGACAGTCATGGAGGTTCACATGCCTCTCGTGCCTCCAAAGCCTCTCATGTGTCCACAGGCTCCAACAGGTCAGTTTTCCTGCATGCTACAGCTGTAGCAGACATCCCTGTGCGTCGCGGGCCAGAGGATGTGCCTAGTGAACGGAACGTTAGTCGCCAGTCCAGGAAGGTGTCCCGTTCCTTCTCACTACTGGCCCCATGGAAGCCTCGCCACTACCGCGAGAAATTTGAAGTCGAGTACGACAACCGGGAGGTGAAAGAGGCACGAGGGGAAGCCAACAACAGTAAAGGTGCACTGCCTCCCAGACCCCCACGGCGACCTGCTCCCGATGCAAATGACAAGAAAGTCAACCGCTCTCAGAGTATGTATAAGGACTCACGCTTGGCCACCTGGCTC
Organism: Panulirus ornatus; assembly: GCF_036320965.1. Taxonomy (NCBI): domain Eukaryota; kingdom Metazoa; phylum Arthropoda; class Malacostraca; order Decapoda; family Palinuridae; genus Panulirus; species Panulirus ornatus. Next base: position 23,515,203 of record NC_092278.1, read on the forward strand.
AGGCGCCGAAAGAACAAGGAAGCTAAAGGTATCTGACGCCATCACGAGCAGCCTGACTGACACTCATGACATGAGTTAGTCACTGGCTCTCCACAACAGTCACAACTGCAGAAGCAGAGTCGAACCTGAGTCAGTCAATAACCCTCCACAACATTCCTAATTCAGGATCTAGGCAGTAGAGGACAATTTGCCCTCATCCAAGGTGATACAGCCTCCCAACGCTGCTTCACAGCTTTACTCAACAGTTACCTCTGCCTTAATTTTATACCAGCTCTCTTTATGTAAACATTAACTACATTTACCTAATATTATGTGTCACGGAAGTCCAAACTCAGGTACAGAGTCTGTTTACCTTTGTTTAAGCAAATGTTAAAGAAATCATGACGTGCTTGCATACACTTAACCATGAGTCCTCCACACTCATGTGTATGCAAATTCATATGCAATTTAAACATTTGCTGAACTGAAGATAAATAGTGAATTTGAGCCAGGATTTTTGAGACACCCTGCATACCATGAATAACATTTTGCTTCTTTCATTAACCATTGCATCAGTCGCTGCTCTATGTAAATATGTCAGTAACAAGCAATAATCCTGTCCTGTCATGTAACTGGCCAAGTTACATCTCAGGATCCAAAAGGTTTGCACTTAATGTGACAAGATCAGTATTTTCGAGTCAAAAAGTAAACGTTTTCAATACAACGGTCTTTATCTGTAAATTTCTTGAAACTCAAAACTACTGGTTTAGTTACGTCTTTATTTCAGAAGTACTGACGAGCAACTCAGATTTCCTTACTTGAGGAATATCGTGGAGTTTGCTGAATGTGGATTTCAAATGCTTCACCCAGCATGTGTAGGTGCCACTTGTACTAAGCAGGGAAGGATGAATTAGGTCTATGTTCTTATACATTTTCATACATCATGCTTATTTGTCTGTGTTTGCTTCTGGCGATAAATACATGTAGTATTTTTCCAGGTTTTTTTTTTTTCTCAGTTGAACCCTTCCCTTTATGAGTAAAAGGTCTGCAGCATGTCTGCAACTGTTATTCTCCACATTACCAAATATCATTTTGCATTGACAAGATTTTTGTGGAGGAAACAGTGACCCCAAGACTCCAGTAAGAGATTTTGAAATGTAAAAAGTTTTTGATATGTATTACTCCCTAAAATATGAACTAGAGGAGTTTCATTCAACTTTCAGTTTTCTCTTTCTTGTGAAGTGATTTTGATTAATATTTTACGAGTATAAACATTTTGTGTACATGAATGATTTATTTTGTTGTGATAAGAATGTTACTCATGATAATGTTGAATCTGTTTGGAAAAAGATATTTATTTGAGCCTATGGATTATATAGGATGTTTCCCAAAGTGACTACCGCTACCTTAAATAGTGCAGGAAACAGAATATGAACAAAAATATGCATCTTCCTGTGAGGCGTAGAAGGAAAACTACTGAACAAAAACATTTTAGAAATGGTGTGAACATGGTGCTGGAAACCAGACAGAAGTTAGAATGGTGTGGAGTGAACAGTTTCTGCATTTCTTTCCGTTGTATTAAACAAAATGAGCTTTTTGCTACAAATGTTTTGTCATGCTTGAGTGGTGCAAACATGGGATTAAAAGGATTATTATAGATATTGGTAGTCCATTCACCACAGGTTCACTTGACTTTGTGCAGTCGGGAGGGCAAGGTCCACCAAATACATCCATATGTAAATAAACAAGACACATTTTCAGCAACAATAATGTCATCAGAAGGAATATGGAACTAAATTTTAGAATATTTCCCATAACTAAAGAGATTATTTAATTTGATTGTAAAGACATAGGAATATGTACTAAAAAGTCTTATGTAATTCAGGTTTAGATTAAATTTGGGCAGTATTTAACTCTGTTGTTGGTATTAGTTGTATCAGAATAAAGGGTTACTTTTATCATATTTAGAAAATCATTTTGGAGTGATGGATAACAATGACAGCTTTGTTTCTGCCATATGTACTAGATTTCTGTATTACTTCTTCCTCTTGTTTTTCTTTGAAACTCTTATGACCATCAGAAAATTGAAATATGTTTTAATGAATTTGATGTATCCTGAAACTATGAAATAGATAATTACTTTTATGCGTATGTGTTGGCATGCATGTTGGCAGCCAGATTATATGTTGAGATATGAGCTAGGATTAATAACTACAGCCAGAATGTTCATATATATAAATGCAGCCATGACCTGTTGTTGCATTTGTAAATACAATGTTGCAGGTAGAACTGTATTTTGTACCAAGATACATAGAGCTGGTCAACATACCATGCTGTATGTATCATCATCTTTGTGACACATGCATGTTTGCATATGTGTAGTATATATTGTGTCATTTATAAGTACCCATGACCACAGTGGCTAGTGAGATGGTTGACATGCAGTAGGTTTTAAGCTGCCAGTGTAGTCAGCTGACAACTTGTATAGATAAGATTTGTGATAGAAATTTATAATCAAAAGATACATAATTGAAAATCAGATGTTTTATATATGTAGAGTTTCATTTTTTCATGATTCATGCATCCACTAAGTCTTTGTGAAAGGCAGTTATGTGGCCAACTTAGAGGTAAGTGGTGATGGCAGATAGCAAAGTAGAAACACTTTGGTTCTGTACTTACTTAGGTCATATCGGGATTTACTTTCACTTTAAGTACATTGATATCGTAATTTACTTAAGGGACAGAGTTTAAATGTGTCAACATAACCAGCACCCCAGCAACAAGTAAGGAGGAGAAAAGTAACAAAGTACACATCTACTTCCCCAGAAAGTATATTGAAGTAAAAGCCAGATTCCAAAATACTTAATCAAAATTAGATCCTGAAATAATCTACTTAAGTAGAATAATGAATTATGTTTCCTTTGTTGTATAGCACCACTGTGGATACACTACTATACATTGCAAGTATGCATAAGCATGAAAAGATTGGCAAGAAAACCTCTCTTGTTTTAAAGCCTAAAAGCGAAAAAGAAAAAAAACAAGTGGCATGTGACTGCCAAACAAAGACCAGATTTGCTGCATCTGCTGATTCACTGTGATTGGATTTGTATATCATACAAATACTCTCATGTCCGTCTGATCCCAGTGTATGTTTGTATTTTTTCTAGTTGCATAACACACTAAGTTCTACAGTCATAATTGTCTCAATGCCAAAAGCAAAATATATTGTAAATAATCATAATAAATATCTTAACTGTAAATAATTTTGTTTTCACTTGTCTGTGTTTTAGGACTATTGAGGTTTGTAATATTTACATGTTTGTAGATAATTAATACATATTTCTTAACTATTCTGTACAAAATATTGTAGCCTGGAAAAACATCCCAAACTCTTACTCACCATTGCTTACGAGTAAGATTATGATACAGAAAGTATTTGAGTATTTGATGAATGGAAAAGCATATTTGTGCATTCATTGTAATGTAACAATATTTTCCCATTTATGAATCATAAAGGAGTTTTGACAGTTATGCATTATAACAGACCTTTCACTTTATCATGTTTTACAATTTGCCGTATCTTTCGCTTCATAGAAATCGCATCCATTCCCTTAATAACAAAAAGAAAATCTTATTAGACTAGTTTGCTCTGTTTTAAATAATATTTAGTGCCAGTGTCATAAGTAACTATGATGATGCAGTAGTTGCCCGACGCGCCATCTGTATATTGAAATGGATACTAAAAACTCGCGCGGCAGCTGCCAGGTGACGCTGGCGAGTTTCCTCTCTGGGTCAACAATGTCGCGTGGTAAACAAGCTCTTCACGATGGAAGCGGTTGGTTTGGAATCCTCAAGGTTTAAACTTTAATGTAGATGGTGAAATGTGATTGCTGCGTGTGTATTACGAGGAGAAAGTTAAATACTCGTGTTGCCCCGTCTTTTAACCTGGTATGTATGTATCATGTCTTTACTCGTATGTATGTAAACACACACCCTAGTGCAAGGACATAATGATTCTCTAGGTAGTACAGGGAGACATATTGTATGTTTCATTAACATTTTTGCATGTAGTAGAGCGAACGCCACTAGAGGGTTAAACTAAATTGAGTAATTTGGCTCATGTCTTAAGCATATCTTGTAATCACCAAAGGTCGACTGTGCTAGTACGGTAAAGTTTTCGTGTAGTCCTCCACCTTTTGGGAAAAAAAAAAATGGAATGGAATGAAGTTCCTAATGGATTGGTAGGCTCTACCATAGAGAATTAGGCCGCGGAGCGTGTGTGAATTCCACCCAATGATAACAGGCGAGTCAATAGTCTTTAAAGAGCAGGAGAGCAAGTTTCATTGTAAAGGCACCACTAAAGTATCTACTTGATTTGAATGGCACTCGTATTACTGGACTCCTCATACATAGTTGTCTAGAGTGGAACGTGATTTTGGAAAAGTCAGGGTTAGCTCCGCAGTGCCCTTTCCTTGGAATTGTGAGTGATATTGGTTTTCTGTGCATTGTGGGACATGATTCGGAATTACATTCTATTGATTAGTATTGAAAAATGCCTAAGTAGAAGGTTGTGTATATCAGGGAAAATGTGGCGTTAATGTAAAGGTAGGTAATATACTTGTAAAGTAACTAAAAGGGGAAACTCGTCTAACCTTAATTGTTGAGATGTTTCAGTTATTATAGTTTAACTGAAATAAACCAGTAACAGTTTAGATTAAGCATCCTGCAAATGCCATTGAAAGTCAACAAACAGAATAGATTGAACAGTCATGCAATCTCCAGCAGCAGACCAATTATTATGCTTATTTCTATATACAGGGGTTCCCACAATATGAATATCAGACCAATGAACACCCATACATATGAACACTCTAGAAAACAATATGTAATTCATAGTATCAGAATCAATTATTCTTATTTAAGAACTGTAAAACTAGGATGTGCATAATTTTTCTGTTAAGTGTTGCTTAATATGATGCTCCATTAACTATATTTACTTTTGGAATACATTATTATAGTCAGATGTAGGTATTTCTAATTTTATGCATGCTCCTATTTTCCGACTTGCAAACAGGAACATGACCAGTCCATAATTTGGGGAGCTACTGTAGTATAAGTACATTTTGGCTACAAGATGAGGTCAGGTTTATATATATACATACTTGATTGTTGTCTCCCGAGTTAGGTAGTTAGTGCCAGGAAACAGATGTAAAAAGATGCATCCACTTACATACACATATATGCACATGCACATACCTATATATATATTTATACATACATACATATACATATATTTTTTTTTTCAAACTATTCGCCATTTCCCGCATTAGCGAGGTAGCGTTAAGAACAGAGGACTTGGCCTTTGAGGGAATACCCTCACCTGGCCCCCTTCTCTGTTCTTTTTTTTTTTTTTTTTTTTTTTTTTTTTTGAAAATTGAAAAAAAACGAAAGGGGAGGATTTCCAGCCCCCCACTTCCTCCCCCTTTAGTCGCCTGCTACAACGTGCAGGGAATACGTAGGAAGTATTCTTTCTCCCCTATCCCCAGGGATAATATACATATATACACTTGTATATATTCATACTTGCTCACCTTCATCCATTCCTGACACCACCCTGCCCTGTAGGAAACAATTCAAATGCATAAAGGAAAAAAGATATCATATATTCTCTTCTTTTCCCCCCACACCTGATCACCACCTCTTGTCAGTGAGAGAGCTCCAGGACACAAAGAAAAGCCGCACCACCCACATCCATACACAAGCTGTCATACGTAATGCACTGAAACCACAGCTCCCTCTCCACGTCCAGGTCCCACATACCTTTCCACGGTTTACCTGACTTTTTTTTATTATTATACATAATTGCTGTTTCCCATATCATCAAGGTAGCACTAGGGAACAGACGAAGAATGGCCCACTCTTTTTATTTCCACACATCTCTCTTACCCTTACGTTACTTACTCGATCAAACCACCTCACACCACACATTGTCCTCAAACATCTCATTTCCAGCACATCCATCCTCCTGCGCACAACTCTATCCATAGCCCACGCCTCGCAACCATACAACATTGTTGGAACCACTATTCCTTCAAACATACCCATTTTTGCTTTCCGAGATAATGTTCTCGACTTCCACACATTTTTCAAGGCTCCCAAAATTTTCGCCCCCTCCCCCACCCTATGATCCACTTCCGCTTCCATGGTTCCATCCGCTGCCAGATCCACTCCCAGATATCTAAAACACTTCACTTCCTCCAGTTTTTCTCCATTCAAACTCACCTCCCAATTGACTTGACCCTCAACCCTACTGTACCTAATAACCTTGCTCTTATTCACATTTACTCTTAACTTTCTTCTTCCACACACTTTACCAAACTCAGTCACCAGCTTCTGCAGTTTCTCACATGAATCAGCCACCAGCGCTGTATCATCAGCGAACAACAACTGACTCACTTCCCAAGCTCTCTCATCCCCAACAGACTTCATACTTGCCCCTCTTTCCACTCATATACACATATATATACATAAACGCCCATACATGCAGATATACATACATATACATATCAACATCTGCAGAAGCTGGTGACTGAGTTTGGTAAAGTGTGTGGAAGAAGAAAGTTAAGAGTAAATGTGAATAAGAGCAAGGTTGTTAGGTACAGTAGGGTTGAGGGTCAAGTCAATTGGGAGGTGAGTTTGAATGGAGAAAAACTGGAGGAAGTGAAGTGTTTTAGATATCTGGGAGTGGATCTGGCAGCGGATGGAACCATGGAAGCAGAAGTGGATCATAGGGTGGGGGAGGGGGCGAAAATTCTGGGGGCCTTGAAGAATGTGTGGAAGTCGAGAACATCATCTCGGAAAGCAAAAATGGGTATGTTTGAAGGAATAGTGGTTCCAACAATGTTGTATGGTTGCGAGGCGTGGGCTATGGATAGAGTTGTGCGCAGGAGGATGGATGTGCTGGAAATGAGATGTTTGAGGACAATGTGTGGTGTGAGGTGGTTTGATCGAGTGAGTAACGTAAGGGTAAGAGAGATGTGTGGAAATAAAAAAAGCGTGGTTGAGAGAGCAGAAGAGGGTGTTTTGAAGTGGTTTGGGCACATGGAGAGAATGAGTGAGGAAAGATTGACCAAGAGGATATATGTGTTGGAGGTGGAGGGAACGAGGAGAAGAGGGAGACCAAATTGGAGGTGGAAAGATGGAGTGAAAAAGATTTTGTGTGATCGGGGCCTGAACATGCAGGAGGGTGAAAGGAGGGCAAGGAATAGAGTGAATTGGAGCGATGTGGTATACCGGGGTTGACGTGCTGTCAGTGGATTGAATCAAGGCATGTGAAGCGTCTGGGGTAAACCATGGAAAGCTGTGTAGGTATGTATATTTAAGTGTGTGGACGTATGTATATACATGTGTATGGGGGGGGTTGGGCCATTTCTTTCGTCTGTTTCCTTGCGCTACCTCGCAAACGCGGGAGACAGCGACAAAGTATAAAAAAAAAAAAAAAAATCTGCATTTGTATAACATACACATACAAAGACATATACATAAATACACATGTAAATATTCATACTTGCTTGCCTTCATCCATTCCTGGTGCTACCCTACCCCACTGGAAACAGCATCGTTACCCCCCCCCCTCCCACTTTTGCGAGGTAGCGCCAGGAAAACAAAAAAGGCCACGTTCATTCATGCTCAGTCTCTTGCTATCATGTGTAATGCACCGAAACCACAGCTCCCTTTCCACACCCAGGCCTCACAAAACTTTCCATGGTTTACCCTAGATGCTTCACATGCCCTGGTTCAATCCACTGACAGCACGTCCACCCCAGTATACCACATCGTTCCAATTCACTCTATTCCTTGCACGCCTTTCACCCTCCTGTATGTTCATGCCCCGATCACTCAAAATCTTTTTCACTCCATCCTCCCACCTTCAATATGGTCTCCCACTTCTCCTCGTTCCCTCCACGTCTGACACATATATCCTCTGTCAATCTTTCCCCACTCATTCTCTCTGTGTGACCAAACCATTTGAATACACCCTCTTCTGCTCCCTCAAACCACACTCTTTTTATTACCACACATCTCTCTTACCCTTCCATTACTTACTCAATCAAACCACCTCACACCACACGTTGTCCTCAAACATTTCATTTCCAACACATCCACCCTCCTCCGCACAACCCTATCTATAGCCCATGCCTCGCAACCATATAACATTGTTGGAACCACTATTCCTTCAAACATACCCATTTTTGCTCTAGGAGATAATGTTCTTGCCTTCCACACATTCTTCATCACTCCCAGAACCTTCGCCCCCTCCCCCACCCTGTGACTTGCTTCCACTTCCATAGTTCCATCTGCTGCTAAATCCACTCCCAGATATCTAAAACACTTCACTTCCTCCATTTTTTTTTCCATTCAAACTTACTTCCCAGTTAACATGTCCCTCAACCCCACTGAACCTAATTGCCTTGCTCTTATTCACATTTACTCTCAGCTTTCTTCTTTCACACACTTTACCACACATTGATAAACCTAATATTTTCCGATACGTAACATTTCATTTCTGTCACTGTAAGATTGACCAAGGAAGTAGAATGTTCCAGTTCATGCTCTGGTAATGTAATGATATTCTTTAAACACTACACTAGCATTACAGTCTGACAACTTTTAGCATGCAGAGCTAATAGTGTTGTAGAGCTAAACTGGAATTTTACAAAACCATATTTATGACAATAAATATGATGACAAAGGGGATGATAAGGGGAAAATTGTGGGGCTGAAGTGTAACTTATCTAGAAATTAACTGAAGCATTGGAAGCTTCACCTGATTTCTCCAAGCAACATTCATTTATCAAATTTTTGATGTTTCAGAACTTGAGATGTTTGCGTTCAGGTGTTGGGATGGGCACCTGCAGGAGAGGAACTTGTCCCTTTGGAATATGAGAAAAAAAACGTATGTATAGCTGCAAGCCTTCAAAAGGTTTCAGGTAGTCCTCCAAAATTCCAGTCAGGAAATCCCACAGTAGGAAGTTTCCCACACCCCAGATGCACATGACTGTGCAGAGGTTGATGAGTGTTTACATTTACTACATACAGCCAATATAATGAATGGGAAATAATGACATTGTTAGTATTTTGTATCTAAAAGTGAAAATATCACAGTGATGTTATGCAAGATTTCATAGGTTCCATTGATTTCTAGTTACATTTACCTTTCTTTTGTTTCACATTTTTCTTGATCATCATAGTTTTCCTCACTAATTTCAATGTCAGTCATAAGATGATAATCATGCTCCCCCAGTTCTTCAAGAGGTTCTCTACTGCCAACCCCAAAGAAAGACAAGTCAATAAAAGATCTGGCAGAAAACTTTTATGATAAAATGTTTGCCTTTTTCATTGGATAGTGAGTTATAAAATATCTTTCCAGTTGTTTGAGAAAAGCTCTTGACAGGAACTCTGGCATCTGAAACCAAAAAACTGCAGATGTGACTACATTTTCATTACCACATCTATCTGAACTGTTTGAGGTGGATGAGATGGAATTGAAAGAACTTGCTCAATTTGTGCATGTGCACTGATACTTGTTTAATGCACTTCTGTATGCTCCAGTGACTGTGGTGATGAGGAGCAGCAGTTTGTCGACCCATTGGTGACAACTGGTTGAACTGCCTGAACAACATTCAGAGCCTACTGATTGGATGGAAATAGAATTGTTGCAAGTCCTGTACCTTGCAAGTGCCTTGAGAAGATGTTTCTTGCAAGGAACATTCTCATTACTGTGGCATGTCAAGAATCAACTAAGATCAGTGCTTCATCAAGCATATGTGAAAGCCATTGTAATTTGCTCCAAAAGGAGATTGACTACAAGGCAGTTTACAAGAAACTTGCTAATAAGTTTTCAGAAATGAGAAAATTGCTGCTTATGTAATTTCCTCAAGGAAACTGAAACAATCCATCTCTGTTTTGGGTTTTTGTTTCAGTTGTATATAATGTCTTAGAGGGTATATTTACTGAGAATTGCCAAAGTTAAAAATAAGTGCTGATGGATGGGATAGGATGGTGGGCCCCAATTCCAGGTATAATGGCACATCCCCCAAAATAATGCCCAGTCCAAACCTGTTATTTATATTTATTTATTTATTATTCTTTGCCGCTGTCTCCCACGTTACCAAGGTAGTGCAAGGAAACAGACGAAAGAATGGCCCAACCCACCCATATACACATGTATATACATACATGTCCACACCTGCACATATACATACCTATACATCTCAACGTATACATGTATATACACACACAGACATGTACATATATACACATGTACATAATTCATACTGTCTGCCCTTATTCATTCCCGTCGCCACCCCGCCACACATAAAATAACAACCCCCTCCCCCCTGCATGTGCGCGAGGTAGCACTAGGAAAAGACAACAAAGGCCACATTCGTCCACACTCAGTGTCTAGCTGTCATGTATAATGCACCGAAACCACAGCTCCCTTTCCACATCTGGGCCCCACAGAACTTTCCATGGTTTACCCTAGATGCTTCACATGCCCTAGTTCAATCCATTAATAGCACGTCGACCCCGGTATACCACATCGTTCCAATTCACTCTATTCCTTGCACGCCTTTCACCCTCCTGCATGTTCAGGCCCCGATCACTCAAAATCTCCTTCACTCCATCCTTCCATCTCCAATTTGGTCTCCCACTTCTCCTCGTTCCCTCCACCTCTGACACATATATCCTCTTTGTCAATCTTTCCTCACTCATTCTCTCCATGTGACCAAACCATTTCAAAACACCCTCTTCTGCTCTCTCAGCCACACTCTTTATTACCACACATCTCTCTTACCCTTTCATTACTTACTCGATCAAACCACCTCACACCACATATTGTCCTCAAACATCTCATTTCCAGCACATCCACCCTTCTCCGCACAAATATATCCATAGCCCACGCCTCGCAACCATATATCATTGTTGGAACCGCTATTCCTTCAAACACACCCGTTTCTGCTTTCCACATATTCTTCAACGCTCCCAGAACTTTCGCCCCCTCCCCCACTCTATGATTCACTTCCACTTCCATGGTTCCATCCGCTGCCAAAACTGTTGAGATCATATTTATGGCTATGTAATGGAATTTCCATAAAATAAAACACAGTAGATTATGAATAATATATTTAATTGAGCTCACTGAGGAATTAAACCCCTTTGAAGTAGTTAGTATCTTCATCTAAAGTTGAAATTGAAATATTTGTAAATAAAAACAAGCAGTTATGTGGTGATGCCAAATCCTTTTACAAAATTAATTTCAAGTTGATCATTATTGTCTTTCTAAGCTCAAATAGATCACTAATCCTTTAAGCATTACGTTTATCAAGACCTGTTTCTAGATATAATTATTGCAATATCCTTATCAAACTTTTGTTCTATAAATACAGAACATGATGTTTTCTACATAGACTTTGATCAGTTTTAACTAAATAACATCAATAAATATATTTTCCTAAGCTTCAGTAACATCTTGTCTATACTGATAATAGGTGCACTGACAACAGACATAACTGTCCATAGTGTGCATACCATCAACATAAAAACATTGTACTATGAATTCTGCTTTATCATTAAAGTCTTACAATAACAGCTATGAGAAAGTAACAAAATAAAGGAGGTAGATCATATAAAGTTAGATCTGAGAGCATGGAGCACCTGAACAGCCAAAGACACTGTACAGAAATGATGGATTCAATTCTCCACTTATGTGTTAAAAGTGTTTCATTGTGAGACAAGTATAAGTCTCATTGTTCTCAAATATTAATAGAATTTTGAGCTTTATGTACAGTTACAAATTTATGTGTCAAACATACATAATAAAAATGTTTGAGGAACAAGGAACATTTACTATTTATTTTATTTTTTGAAATCTATTCTAAAATTCAGAACCTTTGCATTAACTGTACAGGACTCTCCTGGGAATATTTAATTTCTACAAGGAGGGTTAAGCTCTTGTCACATCTAAATCCTATGCTGCAATTCTAGTACATTATAAGAGGAACATTTTATTAATAAAAAAAATCAAGTGTTTCTTAGCTCTTAAATTGCATTAATTACAGAATTCAAACATATATTTCTACAGAACCAACAATATGCGCTGTCCGTGAGCAAACTGCAGTTTCACGTAACAAAAAATAACAGCTCTGTCTACATCATGTTACTAGTTACTACAAAATATGTACTCATAATATTTGTTCAAAGATTTTTGATGTGTTAGTGGAGACAAAAAAAATGACAGAAACTAAATACACTTTTATCAGTTACTCAATACTTAAACTGCCTTTCACATCACTGGACATAATAAAACTTGATACTCGTAAGTGATGAGAGCTATCCTTTGATCTGAAATCACTTAAGAATTGCAAGAGTCACTTTGTTTTAATATGAGTAACTATTTATTGTAATTTAAACTTCAGGACATATTAACTTCAACCTACTTCCACTTTGTGTGAGGTGCCATGACTCTTAGACATTATTTCTGTCAAGTTAGGCTCTTAAACATTAAGTAAAGAAATAAGAAAAAGAAATTTCATGTCAGTTATTTGATTTACCTAAATACATTATTTATAAGAATATATAAAAGGTAACTGGTATGTTGAATACATCATGCAGGCCAATGGATGAAACACATTAAAAATAACATCAAATGGGATTAAAGCTGGAAAACTGAATTATAGTAATGTATATATGGTTGTAGGTACCTGGGATTCTCTACATTCATGCCAATCCCACATTACGATATGTACAAGTATCGCAAATAATAGTATCAATGGACCAGATTTTACAAAATCTTCAATATGTCATTCTTTCATGTTCTTTTTTCGGCTGTTCTATGTATGACCTCAGTTTGTTTTCAGTAGAAAGCTAAATATCTAGTTATTTGGCATGACATCAGCAACGTTTTTTGTGTAATCTTTCTGTGTAATCATGTGAGCCAACCCTGCCATTCAGGATGCTGATGACATGTAATGGTCTTCATAAAACTGACTATAGTGGGGTCCTAAGTATATGGACGAACGCAAGGCTGCACCAGTTTTAAGCCGTGAATGGCATTTTGGATATTTTAACAGAAACCCTATTCTTTAAATACATACCAACAATTTTTTACCCGTAAATGACAAATAATTTGGAAAAGGTTAATCAGAATTTGGAAAAAAAATCTTCAAATTCTCTGTTTCTCCATGATAAAGAAAAAGAAATACATGCAGAAGTGAAAGATATACATATGTATAAACATGAGCCTGTACCATATATGGCTATGGTGTAATATTAAGTTTTGTAGATCCTCTAGGATAATGGTAGGGGATGAGTGTCATTCAAATTATGTTTCCCGTTCCTATCTGAGAGATACATGTAAAAGCAAAGTATGGTCCACAAAAGAGCTAACATTTTGTGTGCTTGTGGAATAACGCTGAGGTTAACAGAAAAGTAGATTCCCCTGGAAGCAGCTACCTACCAATGATAAACTTTTGCTTTGGTGACAGGACTAGCACTTTGTGCTCTCTGTTTCACTTGTATGTTGACAAATGTGTCTCTCAACCTCTATGCATCATCCCCTTGCTTGTCTTGTGTGTTGTAGAATGTTATATTTTTCAGCAGCTACTCCTCTGGCATAGTTATCAACTGTAGGTTCATCTGGTATTGCCTTCAACCACAAATCTAATCTTCTTTTGAATGTGTTTGTTGTCACTCCTTTTGACTTTCTTTGATCACCTAGTATTGCTCCGAATAATTATTCCAACTTCATTTCTGGGCATTCAGGTATCTTTTATGTATTTTTGTTATGCTTCTAGGAAATACTCTGGACTTAATGATTCTTTATCATCCTTATTGGGGAGGAGTTTTGGAGGATGTGCATCGTAGTTCTTTTCTCATTATTGGACAAAAGAACTTCAAAAAAGTGAGCTACTATATCTTTTACATCGTTGGTATAATGCTTTCATACATTAGTGAATAGATCCTTCAGGAGAGCAGTAGAATCGTGTGTGCATCACCAAGTTGCTACCATAAGGCAGAAACTAAGGCTACGCCTAGTAGCCAAGCAAATGTCATGATATTGATTAATATCAAGCAAAGCCCACATAGATTAGCACTATTATGACTTGCATCATTTCCCACTTGGTCAGCTTGATGTGGCTACTATCACTTAAGGGTTAAGAGAAGAATGACATACGTTTTCTAGAATCCCTATACTTCACTTGCTTTCATGTAGGGAATAGTACCAGAAAAGACCATATTGGCCAGACTCCTTAAAGTATACACACTGCTGCTGCCTTTACACCCACAGATAGACTAAACATACATACAGATAATTAAAAAAACACATAGAAAGGTACAGCCCCCACTACTGCACACATACACCCTCCTTATATGCACAAATTGGTAATAGCAGATAAGTAATATCACAAAAATTTTTATTTTGAGTACATGATTAAAAATATGAGAGATATATTTCATACATTAGTCCCAAATTAAGATATGCATCACCAGTTTGGTCATATTGATCTTGCAGAAGGTCCAACAGAGGGAAACAAAGATCATACTAGAAGTATGGGAACCAAGTCACAGGAAAAGAGAGTAGCAGTCAAGAATCTGCACACAAAGAGAGTTGAAAGAAAGAGAAAAGACTATCAGCTTTCAAACTCCTGAACTAATATGAATGTTGATAGTGAGCAGTTCTTTAAAATCTGAAATGATCAGCGAGAGGATATTGCAAGAAACAAAGTAGACTGGTTATGAAGTTGTATTCCTAGATTGTTGGATGAATGGAACAAGCTGAATTGAGGAAATGATAATGTCAAGAAAGGTTAGGATAATGTGTTCCATGATTGTGCAACTTGTATGTTCATGCCCCGATCGTTCAAAATCTTTTTCACTCCATCCTTCCACCTCCAATTTGGTCTCCCACTTCTCCTCATTCCTTCCACCTCTGACACATATATCCTCTTTGTTAATCTTTCCTCACTCATTCTCTCCATGTGACCAAACCATTTCAATACACCCTCTCCTTCTTTCTCAACCACACTCTTTTTATTACCACACATCTCTCTTACTCTTTCATTAGTTACTCGATCAAACCACCTCACACCACATATTGTCCACAAACATCTCATTTCTAACTCATCCTCCCTCCTCCACACAACCTTATCTATAGCCCATGCCTCACAACCATATAACATTGTTGGAACCACTATTCCTTCAAACATACCCATTTTTGCTTTCCAAGATAATGTTCTTGCCTTCTACACATTTTTCAATGCTCCCAGAACTTTTGCCCCCTCCCCACCCTGTGACTCACTTCCACTCCCATGGTTCCATCTGCTGCCAGATCCACTCCCAGATATCTAAAACACTTCACTTCCTCCAGTTTTTCTCCATTCAAACTTACTTCCCAATTGACTTGTCCCTCAACCCTACTGTACCTAATAACCTTGCTCTTATTTACATTTACTCTCAGCTTTCTATTTCACAAACTTTACCAAACTCAGTCACCAGCTTCTGCAGTTTCTCACCCGAATCAGCCACCAGTGCTGTATCATCAGCAAACCACAACTGACTCGCATCCCAAGTCCTCTCATCCACAAAAGACTGCATACTTGCCCCTCTTTCCAAAACTCTTGCATTCATCTCCCTAGCAACCTCATCCATAAGCAAATTAAACAACCATGGAGACATCTTACACCCCTGCCGCAAACCAATATTCCTGGGAACCAGTCACTTCCCTTTCTTCCTACTTGTACACATGCCTTACAGCCTCAATAAAAACTTTTCACTGCTTCTAGCAACTTGCCTCCCACACCATATATATAATATATGCTTTGTGGAAGATGAAAGCCGGCCAGGCAGCGGGTTTGGAGGGTATTGCAGTGGAATTTATTAAAAAAGGGGCGGCTGTGTTGTTGACTGATTCCCTAAAGATTGATGGAGTGCATGCAGTCACCAGCTTCTGCAGTTTCTCACCCGAATCAGCCACCAGCGCTTTATCATCAGCTAACAACAACTGACTCACATCCCAAGTCCTCTCATCCACAACAGACTGCATACTTGCCCCTCTCTCCAAAACTCTTCCATTCACCTCCCTAACAACCCCATCCATAAACAAATTAAACAACCAAGGAGACATCACACACCCCTGCTGCAAACCGACATTCACAGAGAAACATTCACTTTCCTCTTTTACTCGTACACATGCCTTACATCCTCGATAAAAAACTTTTCACTGCTTCTAGCAATTTGCCTCCCACACCATATACTCTTAATACCTTCCACAGAGCATCTCTATCAACTCTATCATATGCATTCTCCAGATCCATAAATGCTAATACAAATCCATTTGTTTTTCTAAATATTTCTCACATACATTCTTCAAAGCAAAAACCTGATCCACACATCCTGTACCACTTCTGAAACCACACTGCTCTTCCCTAATCTGATGTTCTGTACATGCCTTCACCCTCTCAGTCAATACCCTCCCATATAATTTCCCAGGAATACTCAACAAACTTATACCCCTGTAATTTGAGCACTCACCTTTATCCCGTTTGCCTTTGTACAGTGGCACTATGCATGCATTCCACCAATCCTCAGGCAACCAGTCAACAACAGAGTCGCCCCCTTTTTTAATAAATTCCACTGCAATACCATCCAAACCCGCCACCTGGCCGGCTTTCATCTTCCACAAAGCATATATTATATATATGGTGTGGGAGGCAAGTTGCTAGAAGCAGTGAAAAGTTTTTATTGAGGCTGTAAGGCATGTGTACAAGTAGGAAGAGAGGAAAGTGATTGGTTCGTTCCCAGTAATGTCGGTTTGCAGCAGGGGTGCGTGATGTCTCCAGGGTTGTTTAATTTGTTTATGGATAAGGTTGTTAGGGAGGTGAATGGAAGAGTTTTGGGGAGATGGGCAAGTATGCAGTCTTTCGTGGATGAGAGGACTTGGGATGTGAGTCAGTTGTTGTTCGCTGATGATACAGCGCTGGTGGCTGATTCGAGTGAGAAACTGCAGAAGCTGGTGACTGAGTTTGGTAAAGTTTGTGAAAGAAGAAAGCTGAGAGCATATGTGAATAAGAGCAAGGTTATTAGGTACAGTAGGATTGAGGGATAAGTCAACTGGGAGGTAAGTTTGAATAGAGAAAACTGGAGGAAGTGAAGTGTTTTAGATATCTGGGAGTGGATTTGGCAGCAGATAGAACCATGGAAGCAGAAATGAGTAATAGGGTGGAGAGGGGGCGAAGGTTTTAGGAGCGTCGAAGAATGTGTGGAAGGCGAGAACGTTATCTCGGAAAGAAAAAATTGGTATGTTTGAAGGAATAGTGGTTCCAACAATGTTATATAGTTGCAAGGTGTGAGCTATAGATAGGGCTGTGCGGAGGAGGGTGGATGTGTTGGAAATGAGGTGTTTAAGGACAATATGTGGTGCGAGGTGGTTTGTTCGAGTAAGTAATGAAAGGGAGATGTGTGGTAGTATAAAGAGTGTGGTTGAGAGAACAGAAGAGGGTGTATTGATATGGTTTGGTCACATGGAGAGAATGAGTGAGGAAAGATTGACAAAGAGGATATATGTGTCAGAGGTGGAGGGAACGAGAAGTGGGAGACCAAATTGGAGGTGGAAGGATGGAGTGAAAAAGATTTTGAGCAATCGGGGCCTGAACATGCAGGAGGGTGAAAGGCGTGCAAGGAATAGAGTGAATTGGAACGATGTGGTATACTGGGGTTGACATGCTGTCAGTGGATTGAACCAGGGCATGTGAAGCATCTTTGGTAAACCATGGAAAGTTTTGTGGGGCCTGGTTGTGAAAAGGTAGCTGTGGCTTCGGTGCAGTATACATGACAGCTAGGGACTAAGTGTGAATGAATGTGGCCTTTGTTGTCTTTTCCTAGCGCTACCTCGCGTGTGTTCCGGGGGGGGGGGGGTTGCGCCATTTCATGTGTGGCGGGGTGGCGACAGGAATGAATAAAGGCAGCAAGTATGAATTATGCACATGTGTATATATGTATATGTCTGTGTATGTATACTTTGAAATGTAGATATGTATACGTGCGTGTGTGGATGTGTATGTATATACATGTGTATGTGGGTGGGTTGGGCCATTCTATCGTCTGTTTCCTTGTGCTACCTCGCTAACACGGGAGACAGCGATAAAGTATAATATATATATATATATTTTATTTATTTATTTTGCTTTGTCGCTGTCTCCCGCGTTTGCGAGGTAGCACAAGGAAAGAGACGAAAGAAATGGCACAACCCACCCCCATACACAATGTACACACACACACGCCCACACCCGCAAATATACATACCTATACATCTCAATGTACACATATATATATATACACACACAGACACATACATATATACCCATGCACACAATTCACACTGTCTGCCCTTATTCATTCCCATTGCCACCTCGCCACACATGGAATACCATCCCCCTTCCCCCTCATGTGTGCGAGGTAGCACTAGGAAAAGACAACAAAGGCCCCATTCGTTCACACTCAGTCTCCAGCTGTCACGCAAAAATGCCCGAAACCACAGCTCCCTTTCCACATCCAGGCCCCACAGAACTTTCCATGGTTTACCCCAGATGCTTCACATGCCCTGATTCAATCCACTGACAGCACGTCAACCCTGGTATACCACATCGATCCAATTCACTCTATTCCCTGCCCACCTTTCACCCTCCTGCATGTTCAGGCCCCGATCACACAAAATCTTTTTCACTCCATCTTTCCACCTCCAATTTGGTCTCCCACTTCTCCTTGTTCCCTCCACCTCCGACACATATATCCTCTTGGTCAATCTTTCCTCACTCATTCTCTCCATGTGCCCAAACCATTTCAAAACACCCTCTTCTGCTCTCTCAACCACTCTCTTTTTATTTCCACACATCTCTCTTACCCTTACATTACTTAGTCGATCAAACCCCCTCACACCACACATTGTCCTCAGACATCTCATTTCCAGCACATCCACCCTCCTGCGCACAACTCTATCCATGGCCCACGCCTCGCAACCATACAACATTGTTGGAACCACTATTCCTTCAAACATACCCATTTTTGCTTTCCGAGATAATGTTCTCGACTTCCACACATTCTTCAAGGCTCCCAGGATTTTTGCCCCCTCCCCCACCCTATGATTCACTTCCGCTTCCATGGTTCCATCCGCTGCCAGATCCACTCCCAGATATCTAAAACACTTTACTTCCTCCAGTTTTTCTCCATTCAAACTTACCTCCCAATTGACTTGACCCTCAACCCTACTGTACCTAATAACCTTGCTCTTATTCACTTTTACTCTTAACTTTCTTCTTTCACACACTTTACCAAACTCAGTCACCAGCTTCTGCAGTTTCTCACATGAATCAGCCACCAGCGCTGTATCATCAGCGAACAACAACTGACTCACTTCCCAAGCTCTCTCATCCACAGCAGACTTCATACTTGCCCCTCTTTCCAAAACTCTTGCATTCACCTCCCTAACAACCCCATCCATAAACAAATTAAACAACCATGGAGACATCACACACCCCTGCCGCAAACCTACATTCACTGAGAACCAATCACTTTCCTCTCTTCCTACACGTACACATGCTTTACATCCTCGATAAAAACTTTTCACTGCTTCTAACAACTTGCCTCCCACACCATATATTCTTAATACCTTCCACAGAGCATCTCTATCAACTCTATCATATGCCTTCTCCAGATCCATAAATGCTACATACAAATCCATTTGCTTTTCTAAGTATTTCTCACATACATTCTTCAAAGCAAACACCTGATCCACATCCTCTACCACTTCTGAAACCACACTGCTCTTCCCCAATCTGATGCTTATATATATATATATATATATATATATATATATATATATAGATATATAGATATATATATATATATATATATATATATATATTTCTTTTTATTAAACTATTCGCCATTTCCCGCGTTAGCAAGGTAGCGTTAAGAACAGAGGACTGGGCCTTTTTTGGAATATCCTCACCTGGCCCCCTCTGTTCCTTCTTTTGGAAAATTAAAAAAAAAAAACGAGAGGGGATGATTTCCAGCCCCCCGCTCCCTCACCTTTTAGTCACCTTCTACGACACGCAGGGAATACATGGGAAGTATTCTTAATCCCCTATCCCCAGGGATAAATATATATATATATATATATATATATATATATATATATATATATATATATCTCCTCTTGGTCAATCTTTAGGATATATATATATATATATATATATGTCGGAGGTGGAGGGAACGAGAAGTGGAAGACCAAATTGGAGGTGGAAAGATGGAGTGAAGATTTTGAGTGATCGGGGCCTGAACATGCAGGAGGGTGAAAGGCGGGCAAGGAATAGAGTGAACTGGATCGATGTGGTATACCGGGGTCAACGTGCTGTCAATGAATTGAATCAGGACATGTGAAGCGTCTGGGGTAAACCATGGAAAGTTCTGTGGGGCCTGGATGTGGAAAGGGAGCTGTGGTTTCGGTGCATTATACACGACAGCTAGAGACTGAGTGTGAACGAATGTGGCCTTTGTTGTCTTTTCCTAGTGCTACCTCGCGCACATGCAGGGGGGAGGGGGTTGTTATTTCATGTGTGGCAGGGGTGGCGACGGGAATGAATAAGGGCAGACTATGAATTATGTACATGTGTATATATGTATATGTCTGTGTGTGTATATACATGTATATATTGAGATGTATAGGAATGTATATGTGCAGGTGTGGACATGTATGTATATACATGTGTATGTGGGTGGGTTGGGCCATTCTTTCGTCTGTTTCCTTGCGCTACCTCGGTAACGCGGGAGACAGCGGCAAAGAATAAATAAATATAAATAACAGATTTGGACTGGGCATTATTTTGGGGGATGTGCCATTTTACCTGGAATTGGGGCCCACCATCCTATCCCAGCCATCAGCACTTATTTTTGACTTGGGCAATTCTCAGTAGATATACCCTCTAAGACATTACACACAACTGAAACAAAAACCCAAAACAGAGATGGATTGTTTCGGTTTCCTTGAGGAAATTACATAAGCAGCAATTTTCTCATTTCTGAAAACTTATTAGCAAGTTTCTTGTAAACTGCCTTGTAGTCAATCTCCTTCTGGAGCAAATTACAATGGCTTTCACATGGGCTTGATGAAGCATTGATCTTAGTTGATTCTTGACATGCCACAGTAATGAGAATGTTCCTTGCAAGAAACATCTTCTCAAGGCACTTGCAAGGTACAGGACTTGCAACAATTCTATTTCCATCCAATCAGTAGGCTCTGAATGTAGTTCAGGCAGTTCATCCAGTTATCACCAATCAGTCGACAAACTGCTGCTCCTCATCACCACAGTCACTGGAGTATGCATACAGAAGTGCGTTAAACAAGTATCAGTGCACATGCACAAATTGAGCAAGTTCTTTCAATTCCATCTCATCCACCTCAAACAGTTCAGATAGACGTGGTAATGAAAATGCAGTCACATCTGCAGTTTTTTGGTTTCAGATGCCAGAGTTCCTGTCAAGAGCTTTTCTCAAACAACTGGAAAGATATTTTATAACTCACTATCCAATGACAGGAAGGCAAACATTTTATAAAAGTTTTCTGCCAGATCTTTTATTAACTTGTCTTTCTTTGGGGTTGGCAGTAGAGAACCTCTTGAAGAACTGGGGGAGCATGATTATCATCTTATGACTGATATTGAAATTAGTGAGGAAAACTATGATGATCAAGAAAAATGTGAAACAAAAGAAAGGTAAATGTAACTATGAGATGTTTGAGGACTATATGTGGTGTGAGGTGGTTTGATCGAGTAAGTAATAATAGGGTAAGAGAGATGTGTGGTAATGAAAAGAGTGTGGTTGAGAGAGCAGAAGAGGGTGTTTTGGAATGGTTTGGTCACATGGAGAGAATGAGTGAGGAAAGATTGACCAAGAGGATATATGTGTCAGAGGTGGAGGAAACGAGGAGAAGTGGGAGATCAAATTGGAGGTGGAAAGATGGAGTTAAAAAGATTTTGAGTGATCGGGGTCTGAACATGCAGGAGGGTGAAAGGCAAGCAAGGAATAGAGTGAATTGGAACGTTGTGGTATACCGGGGTCGACGTGCTGTCAATGGATTGAACCAGGGCATGTGAAGCGTCTGGGGTATACCATGGACAGTTCTGTGGGGCCAGTATGTCAAAAGGGAGCTGTGGTTTCACTGCATTATACATGACAGCTAGAGACTGAGTGTGAATGAATGTGGCCTTTGTTGTCTTTTCCTAGCGCTACCTTGCACACATGCGGGGGGAGGGGGCTGTTATTTCATGTGTGGTGGGGTGGCGATGGGAATGAATAAAGGCAGACAGTATGAATTATGTACGTGTATATATGTATATGTCTGTGTGTATATATATGTATACGTTGAGATGTATAGGTATGTATATTTGCGTGTGTGGACGTGTATGTATATACATGTGTATGTGGGTGGGTTGGGCCATTCTTTCGTCTGTTTCCTTGCACTACCTCGCTAACGCGGGAGACAGCGACAAAGCAGAATAAAAAAAATATATATATATATATATATATATGTATGTATATTTGCGTGTGTGGATGTATGTATATACATGTGTATGGGGGGGGGGGTTGGGCCATTTCTTTCGTCTGTTTCCTTGCGCTACCTCGCAAACGCGGGAGACAGCGACAAAGTATAAAAAAAAAAAAAAAAAAAAAAAAAAAAATATATATATATATATATATATATATATATATATATATATTGTACAAAGGCAAAGGGGATAAGAGTGAGTGCTCAAATTACAGAGGTATAAGTTTGTTGAGTATTCCTGGTAAATTATATGGGAGGGTATTGATTGAGAGGGTGAAGGCATGTACAGAGCATCAGATTGGGGAAGAGCAGTGCGGTTTCAGAAGTGGTAGAGGATGTGTGGATCAGGTGTTTGCTTTGAAGAATGTATGTGAGAAATACTTAGAAAAGCAAATGGATTTGTATGTAGCATTTATGGATCTGGAGAAGGCATATGATAGAGTTGATAGAGATGCTCTGTGGAAGGTATTAAGAATATATGGTGTGGGAGGCAAGTTGTTAGAAGCAGTGAAAAGTTTTTATCGAGGATGTAAGGCATGTGTACGTGTAGGAAGAGAGGAAAGTGATTGGTTCTCAGTGAATGTAGGTTTGCGGCAGGGGTGTGTGATGTCTCCATGGTTGTTTAATTTGTTTATGGATGGGGTTGTAAGGGAGGTAAATGCAAGAGTCCTGGAAAGAGGGGCAAGTATGAAGTCTGTTGGGGATGAGAGAGCTTGGGAAGTGAGTCAGTTGTTGTTCGCTGATGATACAGCGCTGGTGGCTGATTCATGTGAGAAACTGCAGAAGCTGGTGACTGAGTTTGGTAAAGTGTGTGGAAGAAGAAAGTTGAGAGTAAATGTGAATAAGAGCAAGGTTATTAGGTACAGTAGGGGTGAGGGTCAAGTCAATTGGGAGGTGAGTTTGAATGGAGAAAAACTGGAGGAAGTGAAGTGTTTTAGATATCTGGGAGTGGATCTGTCAGCGGATGGAACCATGGAAGCGGAAGTGGATCATAGGGTGGGGGAGGGGGCGAAAATTCTGGGAGCCTTGAAAAATGTGTGGAAGTCGAGAACACTATCTCGGAAAGCAAAAATGGGTATGTTTGAGGGAATAGTGGTTCCAACAATGTTGTATGGTTGCGAGGCGTGGGCTATGGATAGAGATGTGCGCAGGAGGATGGATGTGCTGGAAATGAGATGTTTGAGGACAATGTGTGGTGTGAGGTGGTTTGATCGAGTAAGTAACGTAAGGGTAAGAGAGATGTGTGGAAATAAAAAGAGCGTGGTTGAGAGAGCAGAAGAGGGTGTTTTGAAATGGTTTGGGCACATGGAGAGAATGAGTGAGGAAAGATTGACCAAGAGGATATATGTGTCGGAGGTGGAGGGAACGAGGAGAAGAGGGAGACCAAATTGGAGGTGGAAAGATGGAGTGAAAAGGATTTTGTGTGATCGGGGCCTGAACATGCAGGAGGGTGAAAGGAGGGCAAGGAATAGAGTGAATTGGAGCGATGTGGTATACAGGGGTTGACGTGCTGTCAGTGGATTGAATCAAGGCATGTGAAGCGTCCGGGGTAAACCATGGAAAGCTGTGTAGGTATGTATATTTCCGTGTGTGGATGTGTGTATGTACATGTGTATGGGGGGGGTTGGGCCATTTCTTTCGTCTGTTTCCTTGCGCTACCTCGCAAACGCGGGAGACAGCGACAAAGTATTAAAAAAAAAAAAAAAAATATATATATATATATATATATATATATATATATATATATATATTTTATTATTTATTATACTTTGTCGCTGTCTCCCGCGTTAGCTAGGTAGCCCAAGGAAACAGACAAAAGAATGGTCCAACCCACCCACATACACATGTATATACATACACGTCCACACATGCACATATACATACCTACACATCTCAATGTATACATATATATATGCACACAGACATATACATATATACACATGTACATAATTCATACTGTCTGCCCTTATTCATTTTATATATATATATATATATATATATATATATATATATATATATATATATATATATATCTTCCGCAAAGCTTTTACTACCTCTTCTCTGTTTACCAAATCATTTTCCCTAACACTCTCACTTTGCACACCACCTCGACCAAAACACCCTATATCTGCCACTCTATCATCAAACACATTCAACAAACCTTCAAAATACTCACTCCATCTCCTTCTCACATCACCACTACTTGTTATCACCTCCCCATTAGCCCCCTTCACTGAAGTTCCCATGTCTCCCTTGTCTTACGCACTTTATTTACCTCCTTCCAGAACATTTTTTTTTTTTTTTTCTGCCTCCCGCGTTTGCGAGGTAGCGCAAGGAAACAGACGAAAGAAATGGCCCAACCCACCCCCATACACATGTATATACATACGTCCACACACGCAAATATACATACCTACACAGCTTTCCATGGTTTACCCCAGACGCTTCACATGCCCTGATTCAATCCACTGACAGCACGTCAACCCCGGTATACCACATCGCTCCAATTCACTCTATTCCTTGCCCTCCTTTCACCCTCC
This sequence comes from Panulirus ornatus, assembly GCF_036320965.1. NCBI lineage: Eukaryota > Metazoa > Arthropoda > Malacostraca > Decapoda > Palinuridae > Panulirus > Panulirus ornatus. Next base: position 23,540,385 of record NC_092278.1, read on the forward strand.
TGCATGTTCAGGCCCCGATCACACAAAATCTTTTTCACTCCATCTTTCCACCTCCAATTTGGTCTCCCTCTTCTCCTCGTTCCCTCCACCTCCGACACATATATCCTCTTGGTCAATCTTTCCTCACTCATTCTCTCCATGTGACCAAACCATTTCAAAACACCCTCTTCTGCTCTCTCAACCACGCTCTTTTTATTTCCACACATCTCTCTTACCCTTACGTTACTTACTCGATCAAACCACCTCACACCACACATTGTCCTCAAACATCTCATTTCCAGCACATCCATCCTCCTGCACACCACTCTATCCATAGCCCATGCCTCGCAACCATACAACATTGTTGGAACCAACTCTCATTTGCCCTCTTTTTCACCTCTAGCTCCTTTCTCTTGACCTCCTGCCTCTTTCTTTTATACATCTCCCACTCATTTGCATTTTTTCCCTGCAAAAATCGTCCAAATGCCTCTCTCTTCTCTTTCACTAATAATCTTACTTTTTCATCCCACCTCTCACTACCCTTTCTAATCAACCCACCTCCCACGCTTCTCATGCCCAACCCACCTAAATACACATGTATATACATAAACACCCACACATGCACATATACATACCTATACATTTCAATGTATACATACACAGACATATACATATATATACATGTACATATTCATACTTGCTGCCTTTATCCATTCCCCTCACCACCCTGTCACACATGAAAAACAGCACCTCCCTCCCCTAGTGCCAAGAACAGATGAACGTTGGATCATTTACATGCATCCCTTCTCATCCAGACCTCAAGGCTCCTCCCTGTAGTGATCAGACATTCCACCAGCTCATTTATATCCAAGAGTCTCCTTAACACTAGTATATAACCTACAATTCCTGTTGAGCCCCAGCCTCACTCAGCCATGTATAAATTTTTTTTTTTTTTTTTTTCTTTTTATTGTCGCTGTCTCCCGCGTTTGCGAGGTATTTATATAAAGTACTTTATATAAATCTCAAGTATTCCATATTCTGGCTTTTTTCAGCAAATAGCATGTCGAACTGATTGTTTCATTGACAGTGGATATCCCTTGTCTCCCAATTATGTTCCTAACTGCCCGTCAACACTCTTGCATTCAAATCATCCCTCACCGTTACTTAATTCCTTGCATAAAACTGCAGATTCCTTCTCTCCGCTCCTCCCAAAACACTCACCTATATTCCTTACTTCTCTCCCTATCGGGTGTAAGAGAACTAACCATCACCCACCACTCGTAATCTACTTCAGTTTTAACCACAGTATCTGTAGCTAACAACAGAGGCCTTCAAGATAGTTTGTGTACTCTAAGAAGTCCATTCAAAATTGACAGCATACTCTTGTTTCTATAAACAAGGTTTTGATTAAAATTAATGTAAAACTTTATTGGATATTGCCATTTAGGCATATTGTTTTTCTTTGATTTTAAACTTTATAAACAGACTGAAGGCATTGACATAGGCATTCTATTAGTATGTACTTCAGCAAATATTCTTGAGTTATTGTGAACAAAAGCGGTTAGATGAATGTTGTTTCAGTACTTCATTACAGATATGCTGGTGCATTTTCATAATTCAAAAGTAGTCAAGTGCTGAAATTCTTAGAATACTTGAATCCAGTTTACTTTTGATATGAATAAACTTTCTCTTATAGATATTAACTTGCATCGGTTTATAAGAAGCCAGCATGTAGTCTGTCCACTAAGTTTGTTTCTTTTGTGCCATTAACATCTACAGCTAATATTGGTTGAATGAAGTATTCATGGTATCAATGACCTATCTTATTTTTGCCAGTATGTTGGATTTTCTAAGAGTAGTTAAGAAAAAAATTAATCAGTTTGTATTTTATTGTCAGTAACATTGAAAAAATTTTGGGTAATACTTTTATTAACAAAAATGTTCGTACAATCATTTGTACCTAAGGTTACAATTTATACAAAATGATAATCCTTAGGACCTGTTAGTTTTCTCATAAAAGGGAACTGTTGCAAGTTATTGGAGCTAATTATTCATGAGTTCTTGGTCCATGTGCTGAGTGCAAAGGTATATGATCTTAATTACATATGTAATAACACCTGAAGTTCAATATTTTCCAGTTGGTATGTGTGTCAATGATGATGGCCTTAATGACCCTGGCAGTTGATAGTCCTAAAGCCCAACTAGGCAACCACTGTACGGGTTTTCATTTTAGTATCAAATGTACTATGTGATACTATAGACAGTCAGTTCAATTATCAAGACAAAATTCTGATGCCTTTACGTTTTCCATTAGTGTACAATTACTCATGTGGTTTCCATGGGGTGGCTTGTGTTGGAAAGACTTTATACAGTCTTCTCATGTGCACTAATGAATACACAGGGTTTTCACTTATAAATCATGTGCACTAATGAATACACAGGGTTTTCACTTATAAAAGTCAGATTTGAGTCTGAATGAACCCATGAACTCCCCAATTAGCATTTCTAGGAGTATGAACACTTTGTACAATCTAGTGACTTGAAACATTTAGACTCTACATGCCATGATTTAGACGTGCATTCTGGTGTGTTCGTGGATATGGCGAGATGAGTAATTGTCTTCTGCTGTCAATAATATATTCAGATTAAGGTTACCTCTTAAGTTCCTGTTTACTTGTTTAACTGGCTCTCTGCATGGAGTCTTTATTTTTGAGAAGCTATATATTTTAAGGCCAGTTTTGTTTTATTTAATAATTTGTAGTTATGATTTACTCTAATTATTGTCATACAATTTTATCGTATGGTGTTCTTCAAATTTTAAGGCCTCTAACTGTTTTATATTATTATTTGCCAAATAATCCCTTCCTACAGTTACATTAAAGTCATTTAAGTACAGTTTAGGTTTATAATATGATAATTTGATAATTTTGGTGTCCTTTTATATCAGTAACCCTCTTAAGAAATTAAACTCCAATACTGTCCACTCCAGCTGCCTTACCACATAATCTTTCTCTTCACCAAACCCATTTCCATGACTCACTTTGCATACCTGCCCAATCAACACTACATTTGCCACCCTATCATATGACACATTCAACAGTCCTTCAAAATGCTCCATCTCTTCACCTCATTGCTTCCTCTTACCATTTGCCCCTTCACTGATGTTCCCATTAGCTCTCTTGTTTTTCTCTCACTATCAACCTCCTTGAAGTTTACTGATACTAGCTTACTCCAACTCTTATGCCCTGCCCCCTCTTATATATCTCTAATCCTTCCTTTAAGTACTGTCCATAAACCTCTCTTTTCTCTTTACTACGTCATTCCGTCACTCACTACCCTTTCTCACCTGACCACCTCATGTATGCTGCACACTTCTCTAGCACATGCAGACATTGCATAAATACATACATACACACAAACAGACATATAAGTTTGATGTTTGTACTTGGTATGTTGCATTCGAGAGTGGTAATTGTGAGGGTGGTGGCATGCACGGAGCATCAGATTGGAGAAGGAAGAATGTGCTTTCAGGAGTAGTAGAAGATGTGTGGATCAAGGCTTTGTATTGAAGAATGTGAGAGAAATACTTCACAAACAGAAGGATTTGTATGTGGCATTTATGGATCTGGAGAAAGCATATGATACAGTTTCTCTGTGTATTTCTCACACAATTTCGTCAAAGCACACACCTGATCCACACATCATCTACTAGTACTCATGCTATATTTTTCCACCCCAATCTGATGCTCAGTGCATAGCACCATCCTCTCAATCACCACTCTCCCATACATCTATGTTCTGGGGATGAATAATTGAAAATGACAGTGGTAAGACACAGCATATATGCAAGGTTGAGAGACAAGGCAACAAGAGTGTATACTCTCTCCCCACAACACACTAATAGTAAGTATACACAGACAGAATAAATAATCATACTAATGAATTTTTAGTGGAAGGGTTGTCTCACCAAACAGGGAAACGTAAAGAGCTGAATGCAAGGCTTCAAAGTGTATTCAGTGAAGTTATTTTATACTTAATCATTGCTCTTCAGTGTTTCATTATTTGGTGTTCCCTTATATGGTGTCATTGAAAAAATAAATTGAATAATGCAAACACAGAAAAACAAATGTTTCAGAAACTAAACTCAGTAATACATGGCAATTAATCACTAGAGCTAATGTTCACTGCTTTGTGTGGTGTCCACTGCCTGAGGCATCCAGTCTGATGCACATAACTATGGTGGTCATACCACCAGCATTCTTACAATGTAATATTGCATTTAATTTCCCTACATAAAATGAATGGAAAGAACCCGTTGTGTTTGCTGGAAGAAAAGGAGCAGGAAGAGCATCCCTTAGTTGTAAAGTTAGACATTTTGAAGTACTCTGATGTTGGACAAAATGGTGTTGATATTGTCAAAATTCTTAACATGACCATGCACAAAGATTGAAGCAGTATGCCTTCTGTGTGACATCTTTAGATGCAACAAAGATCACTCTTACAGCAGTGAAGCTATGGAGAACATGGAGCAAATGTGTCTTTGTCTTAAATCAAGACCGAATCAGTGTAACATGACCATATTTACAGTATTGTATTTTTATATGAAGACTATTTCAGCTGCATTTCATTTTCACTTAATCAGATTAATAATGTACCTGTATTGCACTGTATGTTTCTTGGCATTTATTAATTTGTGTGAAAATCAGGTTGAGAATTCTGTGGTAAAATGGTTTCACTATATGGTGATTCCACTCACCTGTGTTTTCTAGGAATGCACATATGTAAAGTGACACATATATAATGCCGTTAATACAAACATGATGAAAATTAAGATTGTTCAGTAAGACATAAGTAAGACAAGTTTCTTCATCTATCTAAAGCATAAAAAGACCATGAAACCTTCAGGGACCTCAAGGTGGGTGCTGAAATGCTGTGACAGTCTCCAAATCAACAAAAAAGGGATCAGTTTCATAGGTGTGGAAAAGAATATATGTGGAGTTTGTCTTTACAAAGGGCAATATGAAAGTTACACTGAGCTGCAAACTAATATCTGGTAAGCATGGTTCATAAAATGCTGGAAAAGGAAAGAAGTTTAACTGCAAAGTAGAAAGTGCATATATGAAGGGAAGCATAAGTGCAAAGGACTGGTAAATATCTCTCTAACAGAGTTAAGAAACATAAATATTGTAGTAATACCTTGTGGATTGAGAAGTTAGATTTTTGCAATACATAATGGAGAATATGCGTATGGCAACTTGTAGTTCACATTGTATTTGGAAAATAGTATATGTATATGTCAAGATGTTTCTAACATTCTCTTCATAAGGTTTTTGCTTTATCCATGAACTAAAATATAATTTTTATGTATTCACAAAAATAATGGAAAAAAATGGGTTGTAGAAAGGAAATTGTAAGTGTAACAACTCTTGTGAGCATAAGAAGTTCTACTTACTAGTAATATAAAGCATAATTTTCATATATGCTTTTTTCAACACTATTCTTTTCATGAACCAAAAATTAGAGAAAATGCAAAAGGACAATCAAACTAACACAGCAAACTGGTTCCCCCCTATGCAGCTAAAGTGTTAAAGGCCCCATTCTTTTAATTTACAGTTCAAACACTGAAAAATTAAAGCAACTAAAATTATTTATAACCAATTGATATACAGGTGACACGATAAATGAGACAACTAAAGAAAATACAATTCATTTCATACCACACCAGTATTTCTAAAATGAACTAGAGGTTCAAGATCTCTAAGTAAATGCAGTAGATATATTCATAGCTCAAGAGCTTAAGGTAAATGGAAAGTATTACCATACTGCAATATCTCTAAAAAGATACATTTTGACTTTACAGCAGATGTTCCATGACTGACCAATACATTAATTCTATCAAAACACTGTATAGATGCACATATAACCACTAATCATGAAAATAGTTCTTATTCAAAGAATGTGGTTTTTTTTCACAGTATGGATGCATATACAATCATGAATCATGAAAATATTTCTTATCCAAAGAATGTGGGGTTTTTCAATACTGAAATATTATTCGCTACAAGATCATCTGCTTGTGGTCCTTACAGCTAAAACCTATCCATGGTTTCACCTCCCTGCCCTTTCATATCACTTGCAGTCATTCCCACAGTGAAGTATAAATAAGGAAAACTGAATATCAATGTTTGGAAGAGTGATCAGAGTTTGAGACCCTTGGGAAGACTAATAACACTGCAGTGTGAATGTGGATACACAGTCATCACTTTGAATAATAAACTATAATGAGAAATATCTTTCCACACATCTACACTTCTCTTTTAAATGATTCCCATGGGTGACCAAGATCCAACAACATGTAATGCATCAAAGAATTCAGTGCCTTCCAACATTGTCATGTTATTATACATACTGTAACTATTTTGTTACTTTTGTGTACAATGGATCCTTCTTTGTCAAGTTAACTGACTGTATAACCTAGAGCTGGTTACAAATCTCACTTTTCATTACATTCTAGGCTGGACAGTAGCTAAAACCATCCATAATACCAAAGAAATGCGAGATAATTAAAATTAGGCATACTAGGTAATATCAGAATTTTCTCTTACAACAAATTTTCTTACTTAGTTAATGTAAACTCAGGGGTGTGCCACAGGAGTAGTGGTGAGGTGGGGGAAATATGTAGAATACAATAAAATTAAAAATTATGATTTAAGAATTTTCACAGTTATTCTAACCATTTAACTCCCTTATAAGGAAAAATATATATAGGTATGTAAACTTAACTATTTCAATAATTTACATTAGTGACCAATGATACAATTGTATCCATTTCACCACCTTCCATAAACAATAACATATGTTACGGTGATAAAATTTTCTCTACCTACAAAAGAATATTTATCTGTTCCATTGAACAACAGAACTTTGATTACTGCTACCAGCTTTATAATATTATCAAATATCAAAAATTCTTTTACATTCAAATACTGTTGTTAGTCTCTTAATAAACTGACTTCTCTACATCACCTGTATTCAACTATACGAGAAATCGACTAATTTTAATTATTTAATATTCAATTAACTCAATTTTAAGTTTTCTAATATACAATGTTTTAACATACCTCTCTTGTTAAGAGCTTTTCAATCCTTGACTAAATCCTGTGCACACCCTAAAGACAAACTTATATATATATATATATATATATATATATATATATATATATATATATATATATATATATTGAACCAGGGTGTGTGAAGCGTCTGGGGTAAACCACAGAAAGTTCTGTGGGGCCTGGATGTAGAAAGGGAGCTGTGATTTCAGTGCATTATACATGACAGCTAGAGACTGTGTGAACGAATGTGGCCTTTTGTTGTCTTTTCCTAGTGCTACCTTGCACACATGCAGGGGGAGGGGGTTGTTATTTCATGTGTGGCGGGGTGGCGATGGGAATGAATAAAGGCAGACAGTATGAATTATGTTTATGTGTATATATGTATATGTCTGTGTGTGTATATATATGTATACGTTGAGATGTATGTATATACATGTGTATGGGGGTGGGTTGGGCCATTTCTTTCGTCTGTTTCCTTGCGCTACCTCGCAAACACGGGAGACAGCAACAAAGCAAAATAAATAATATAAACAATATATATATCTGTGTGTGTGTGTATATATA